>NC_142351.1:15265124-15480124 GCF_059441175.1 Urocampus carinirostris | reverse complement strand
GGAGAGAGAGCGAGATTGAGAAAGAGAGAGAGGGGGGATCAGGAGGGGCCGAGAGAGGGGAGAGAAAGTGAGAGACAGAGGAAGAGAGAGAGAAAAAGAGAGAGGGAGAAAGAGAGAGAGACCGAGAAAACGCTCGAGAACCAAAGGCAAGAAAAAAAGGCTCATGTTTTGCACCGCGTCCTATTCAATTTCAACGTGTCTGCAAGTCCTTTGGTTGGTTGTTTGACCCAGATTTCTCACCTAACCCTCTGTTGGTAAATTGGATTTCCGAATGCGGACTCCTGCAACTCTCCAGGTGATAAACAGTGAACAGCGCCATCTGCTGAGAAAAATTCTACTTTTTTTATATTAGGTCAGAGCAGGGTGTCAAAGTCAAAATAGATGGGGGGCAAAATGTCAAAAAAATGACTACGAGCCAGGGACGTTGCCAGACAAGACTTCTCAAAAGGTTTCCAGGGATTTTAGGATGTGTTTCAAAATCAGCTTATTTTTAAATGCATAGTTTATTTTTCATATTTTATATTTCATTTGTTGTTGTCCAAAATTTTTACTGACATTTTGTTGTGTCATGCAAGAATTCCAGCTTAACGTTGCTTGGTATAAAATGTTTAAACAGTTAAAAAAAATACATGTTATTATACTTTAGTAGAATTATAACAGGCAGCACGGCGGCGCGGTGGTTAGCGCTTGTGCGGCACAGTTCATGTCATGGGAACCTGTCATGGGTTCAAATCCAGCTCCAGACATCCTGTGCGGAGTTTGTATGTTCTCCCCGTGCTTGCGTGGGTTTCCGGTTTCCTCCCACGTTCCAAAAACATGCATTTCAGGTGAATTGGCCGGTCCAAATTGTCCCTAGGTGTGAATGAGCGAATGAGTTGTCTGTCCCTGTGTGCCCTGCGATTGGCTGGCAACCAGTTCAGGGTGTCCCCTGCCCACTGCCCGGAGATGGCTGGGATGGGCTCCAGGCCCCCCGCGACCCTAATGAGGATAAGCAGTACGGATGATGAGATGAGATGAGAATTATAACATTTAAACAGACGTATACACAGGGTTGGGTAGGGTTACTTTAACTGAGTTACTTTCAATTACTTTTGGATTACTCCAATACCAAATATGCTAATAAAAGACAAAAGAAACTAAATATGAATAAAATGACTAAATTTTGTGCAGTCTTGGGAGTAACGGAATACATGGAATGGCAAAAATGATGTTGGCACGCTGTTTGGATTTATTTTCATTTTGTTTCTGTCGCATTTTATGTTAGTTTTGCCGGAGATCAAAGAGATCAAAGCCAGGAGAGAAAGCTTACCACGTGTTGTGAGTCATATTTTTTTCATTCTTAGTTTCTTTTGTCTTTTATTCGCATATTTGGTATTGGAGTAATCCAAAAGTAATTGAAAGTAATCCAGTTAAAGTAACCCTACCCAACCCTGCGTATACATTTATTGTGTACAGAATATTGCATTAGTAGTAGTAATGTACTGAACAGAAGGGAACCTGTCTTTTTTTCTGCTGCTTAAAAAAAGTATTTTTTCTTTTCTTTTTACTTATTTAGTTTTTTTGCCCTCCTACCTTTTTACTTTTTTTACTCCGTTTTTTTCCTTATTTCATTTTCGGATGGTTTCTTCATTCATCTCATCCTGATGTTTTCGAGTTTTTCCTTGCCCTCATGTTGTAATGGTGGTCTGTGCATCCTTCAAGACTTTTTTTAAGCGTTATACAAATAAATGTGATTTGACCCTTACAAACTGTCGTATTTTCCCTTACAAAATACAAAATAATCTTACTCAATATTTTTTTTCAGACGTGGTAATTTATGTAGTTTAACATGTTACATTGTACATGTGTTTCGTTATATCATATATATTGTTAATTAACATTTTGTTGTGAGATCCTGAGTTGCTCGACATGAATGAGGTTTATTATAAAAAAAGTTCAAAAATGAAGTCGCTTGGACATTCACCGTAGAAGGAAAAAATACATGCAAATATAATTAAGTAGAATATTACATTTTCTTATTCAAATTAAGAATTCATTTTCTGCATTAAATTATTGTTGGTAATATACTGATTAAAGGGATAACCACAAACCTGTCTTTTTTCATTTTCTCCTTTTATACTTCCTTTTTTTCTTAACTTCTTTATACAACATAATCATCCGTAATATAATGCATCAAAGCAAGTGAGCCGTTTGATAACCGGCTCTCTTTGGGGGCGGCAGTAGCTCAGGAGGTAGAGCGATCGTTTTAGGATTAAGGGATCCTAGTTCGAATCCCGGCTTGTCCGTGTTACATGTCGAAGTGTCCTTGGGTAAGACACTGAACCCCCAATACCCCCAATAAGCAGGTTAGCGCCTTACATGGCTGCACAGATCATGGCCGCTATTGGGAAATGTGAAGCACAAATGTAAAGCGCTTTGGGAAGTCATTGACTTGAAAAAAAAAAGCTATATAAAATGCAGATCATTTCATTTCTCTTTAATGAGTTGAGCCGAAAAAGCCGGTTCTCTAAAAAGAGACGGACTTCCTTCCACTACATCAAACCGCTCGCTTCGTTTGCAACGAAAGAACGATACAAAGATAGAGGCTTTCGCGGCGAACTCGTTTGATTTGATTGACTTCAACCTCATCAACTCAGCATTCTGGTGTGGTGGGAGAGTCGATAGCCAGAGACGAGTGTTAATTTCGTTGAGCGTTTCACATGTCACAATGACAAGATTGAGAGAGAGAGAGAGAGAGACAGACAGAGAGAAAGATACAGAGAGACAGAGAGACAGAGAGATAATGAGAGAGAGAAAGAGAGAGAGAGAGACAGACAGGAAGAGAGACAGAGAGTGAGTGAGAGAGGGAGAGAGAGAGAGAGAGAGAGAGAGAGGGTGCGGGAGAGAGATAGCGAGAGAGGAATGGAGAGAGAGAGGGTGGGAAAAGGAAAGAGAAACGAAGTCAGAGAGAAAACGAGAGGGAGAGAATGTGAGAGAGTGACAGAGGGAGAGGGGCAAGAGAGGGAGGAAAAGAAAGAGAGAGGCGGTAGAGAGAGAAAGAGAGAGAGACAGACAGATATACAGAGAAAGAGAGATACAGAGAGAGAGAGAGCAAGAGAGAGAGAAAGAGAGAAGAGAGAAACAGAGAGAGAGATAAAGAGAAAGAGACAGAGGGGGACAGAGAGAGAGACAGGGAGAGAGAGAGAGAGAGAAACAGAGAGAGAAAGAGAGAAGAGAGAAACAGAGAGAGAGATAAAGAGAAAGAGACAGAGACAGAGGGGGACAGAGAGAGAGACAGGGTGAGAGAGAGAGAGACAGACAGACAGAAAGAAAGATACAGAGAGACAGAGAGGGAAAGAGAGAGAGAGAGAGAAAAAAAAGAGAGAGAGAGAGTGAGAGAACGAGACAGAGAACGCCTGTAAACCAAACGCAAGAAAAAACCTTCATGTTTTGCTCTGGGTCCCAATCAATTTCAACGTGTCTGCAAGTCCTTTGGTTGGTTCCTGTGTGGTGGAAGAGTCGAGAGTCAGAAACGAGTGTTAATTTTTTTGAGCGTCACATGTGACAATGACAATGCATTCTATTCTATTCTTCTATTCTAAGCATCGTAAGTGAAAAATTTATGGTCATTGTAACGCAAAATGCACAACAAAATTAACATACGTCGCTGGAATCGTGACGGAAGATAGAGAGCTATTGAGAAAGTTCCAATGCTTTTTCATGAGTCATCTCTATCACTGATAGTCCAGTCCTAAGAGTTTGATGTTCTCTCCGTGGCGACCTAGATTTGAATCCTGTTAGATCCAAAAATGGCCCCCCAGACTTTGAGTTATTTTCTTTTGGTAAAAAAAGAATTGCGCGTTCTAATGCTCTCTGGATTTGTTTAGGGGGCAGGACCAAATGTGGTGGGCCATAGTTTTGGGATCACTGGATTTTAGGTTTTCCGGCGATAGACCTTTGTACTCTGCTTTGCCTCACCGGTCGGTCTCCTCTCACTCACCTCCGCCGCCGTCCGGAGCTTTCCGTGTCTCTCGTCTAGTACTAGAGGAATGTTGAGTGTCTCCTTAGCCCCCTCCCAAAAGATTAAATACCACAACACAGTACCCTGCCCCTGCTCCCTTCATTCCATTGCCAAGTATGCCCCCTAAGAGTTGCTGCATTTTTATCTGAGCCCGGTGATTGTGACGGATTGGCCGTATGACACACAGACACACACTTGAGGGCGAGTACCCGGAGCCTGGGGAGGGACCAGGGGGTATAAAACCTTTCTGCTTGGAGGCCGGCCTCCTACGCTGAGCTGGACACAAACGGCTTCCTCTGAGGCTGCAGGACACAGCCGACACAGCCTCCAACATGAATGACATCTACAAGGCAGCGGTAGGTTCTGAGAAAATGGTCTGCTTATTTTTTGCTTTCAAAAAAATGAAGAATATTATTATGTTCATTATTACTAAGCCCGTATTGTGTTAACGTTGTTAACCCGAGCGGTCTCAGCTGTTGTTAAAGCAGCCCTCTGTCCCATTTCGGCCCCTGAGAAGATCCCCTCGAGAGGGTTCTGCCAACTCCATTCATGACTCCAAACGGATCAGTCCAACTTTGCATGTGCTAATTTGGGCTGCTTGATTGTGGTCCTCTGGTGCCAGATAGGGGATTGAGGTCCAGATAAGCGGAATTCCTGCAATGTGACAGGTTGACTGCCCGTCTCTGCACAGACCAGCAGCTGGCAGTCTTTTCCCAGAGGAACAGTGCGGCCGAGGAAGGAAAACCAATAGGAATGTATTTTACCAAGATTTGCGTGGATGGATACTTAAAGGACAAATATATTTCGATTTCAAGCCCTTTCATACTCAATAATTGGCTTTAATAAGATGTTATCTCATCTTTGAGACACTGGTGATCAATGTTCCCTCTAATTTTCCACGGGTCTGAGAGTTCACACAGTCGGTGAGCAACGCTTGAAACAGCAGTGAGCAAGGGAAATCCCAAGTGTGGCAACTAAATCATCAAACATGTCCAAAACTTGACATCACGTTACAATTTGCTGAGTTTCCGGCAATGCAAAAAAAATGTTCACTTTTGAATGAATTGACTAATGTATTATTGCAAAGGTTGTACGGCCTACAAACGTCATTTGTTTTTACAACAATTCTTTCACAAGATTTTCATTTTTTCTCTCCTGCTATCTTTTGACACATAATACTAACATTTTTGGGGGCTTATTTAGTCGTTTGCAGGATACAGAACTGTATTTAATCACATTTTTTTAGTGGAAGTACAATGTTGGCAACAAGATTGACTTGGTATAATTGGAAATTATTTGAATGCAACACAAACGTTTTCTTCTTTTTCCCTGTTTTTTTTTCCTATTTTTTTTAAATTCCTTTAAAATAATCTCATTGTGTTTATTTATTCCTAGCTGTTACTTTTTTCTTTTTGTTCTCTATTTACTTTTTTTCCTTTGTTTCTTTCTTTTCTTTTTTTCTAGCTTTTTTCTGAATTTTTCCTTCTTTTTTCTCTTCCTTTTGTTTCTTTTTTCTCAGCTTTTCACTACTTTTTCATTTTGGTATTTTTTTTCTTTTTGTTCTATTTCCCCCTTCCTTTAGTCATTTTGTGCACAATTTTACATAATATTTGGTCGTGTAGGGATTAAAGAAGCAAAATCAACCTGAAGAGCCGTTTGGGACCCAAAAGAGCCGGTTCTCTTTAGTGAGCCGAGCCGAAGAAGCCGGTTCTCAAAAAACTTTACTGACTTTACTTTTCAACTTTGTTCGACATTGACTTCAAAATACATTTAGAAAACAGCGTCAGGGGAACCTGTGCATTTTTATCTTCATGCACTGTAACTTTGACTTAATTCGCTTCTTAAAAAAAAACACTATCAAAAAGTGTTATATAATAGAAAATTTGATTCCTGTTGTGCATTACCACCCACATGAATCACAAGTGTCCTGGTTAACGATCTCAAACAACACAATTGCTAATGTTTTTTTCATTTACCTCATGTAGAGGTTTTGAGTTTTTCCTTGCCCTCATGTAGGTTTTAGATCGGGGGATGGTGTCATAATAGTCTGTGGTTTGCAATAATCTCTGGTTTCTGCAGCTCTTTGAGACTCTTTGTGATTAAGGGCAATACAAATAAACATGATTTGACTTGACTAGTTGGTTCCTACTTTGTCCTTTGCCGACAATCACGTGATGGTTGCCAAAGAGTTCCCTGATGCTGCCCCCCGGCCCCTGCCCCTCCTCTTGAAGAGCTGTTATCATCTCGCTTGTGATTGGCCCGTTTACAGTTATACTGTGATAAAGATTTATGGTATGAAGTAATTTGAGAAGTTTGCCGTAAATCATCTGTCTTTGTTGGGCCTTACCTAAAATATACTTGCAATAATTTGGGGAATGCACCCTGCTTGTCGTAACTTCATTTTGGAACCAAAACTTGGCAGAAAGTTTAGCGCCCAATGACTACTGCAATTATGATCTGGTCACTGTGGGAATATACAGGGTTGGGTAGGGTTACTTTAACTTGATTACTTTCAATTACTTTTGGATTACTAATAAATAATAAAATTACTAAATTTTGTGCAGGCTTGGGGAGTCACGGAACACATGGAACGGCAAAAATGATGTTGGCAAGCTGTTTGGATTTATTTTCATTTTGTTTCTGTCGCATTTTATGTTAGTTTTGCCGGAGATCAAAGAGATCAAAGCCAGGAGAGAAAGCTTACCACGTGTTGTGAGTCATAATTATATTCATATTTAGTTTCTTTTGTCTTTTATTAGCATTTTTGGTATTGGAGTAATCCAAAAGTAATTGAAAGTAATCAAGTTAAATTAACCCTACCCAACCCTGGGAATATATATTTTCAAATAGTGTTCAAGAGCTCATTTATTTCTACCTAGTTATTTTCTTACTAAAAATGCTACCAACTATATTTGCATTTGGCTGAAGGATATTATGCAATCACAAGTGAGACATCCCAGTCAATACTAACCATAGTGACCCCGCCCAACCAGAAAGCAAAACGTAACTCTTGTATGCTTGGGTTTATAGTGGGGCAGGGTTGGGTAGGGTTACTTTAACTTGATTACTTTCAATTACTTTTGGATTACTCCAATACCAAATATGCTATTAAAAGACAAAAGAAACTAAATATGAATAAAATTTCGACTCACAACACGCGGTAAGCTTTCTCTTCTGGCTTTGATCTCTTTGATCTCCGGCAAAACTAACATAAAATGCGACAGAAACAAAATGAAAATAAATCCAAAAGCTTGCCAACATAATTTTTGCCGTTCCATGTGTTCCGGTACTCCCCAAGCCTGCACAAAATTTAGTAATTTTATTCATATTTAGTTGCTTTTGTCGTTTATTAGCATATTTGGTATTGGAGTAATCCAAAAGTAATTGAAAGTAATCAAGTTAAAGTAACCCTACCCAACCCTGTAGTGGGTGTATAATAGGCTCTATTGGCAGGTCGATGCACCTGCGCTGCTAGTATACCTGTAAAAGGGCCCTCCGCCGACAGCCACGTGATCATCAGCGAAAGGTTCGCCAATGCTGGTCTATCCTCGCAAGGGAATGATGCATGCGTCGAAAAATGTTTGGCGCAGACCAGCTGCTGCCATCAAATTGCTCGTGACTGGTCCATTTACACACATGCCGAGGATGTTTGTGTGATATATGAACTAGTTTCCCATAAATTATTCAAACTCATTGGGCTCAACCAGGAATACATACCGTATATTTCTGTTTCCATACGGCAAAGAGGTTCGATTAAACCGGTGAATGCACCCTTGCTAGTAAAGATTTCATTTTGCGGCCTAATTGTAAAATTAACGTTTTTAAAAAAGTACTCTGGCTGTCTTGGTGGATCTATAGTAACAAATAGTTACTTTTTCGCTTCATTTTCGTGACCAAAGGATGAATCACAAGCACCACTGAGACGTCCCAGTCATTACCAACTGAAGTGACACTGCCTGACTTTGGGGAAAACTGTCCCACTTTTGCAAATCGATGCATGGGTCTGTGTCGGGAGTATAAATGGCATGAGTGTAGGCATCGCACCCCTGGAATGGGCCTAAAGATGCTCCTGTGTTGAAAATCTCACCTCACCAAGGCAGTTTTGTTCTCCGCTGGAGTCGCAAAGCTTTCAATACTAGACTGGTAGTAGGAACTTTCATTATATTCAAAGAAAAAACTCGGGCGTCTGAATGTGGTTTGTCAATTGTACTCCAAATTACGTTTTTCAAATGAGCTTCATTTGATAATGCTAGTTTTATCACTCTCAAAGCACAGCAGATAAAATGTTTTGCAGTGAACAATCCCAACATTGAACAAGGTTGAAGAGATATTCAACAATTAGAAAGAGGTACTGGTCGGAGCTGGAATTCACATGGGTGACAATGTTTGCCTTTTTGTGAGGAATTTTTTTCAATTTTGAATCCTCCAAAAGCTCGGAAAAGTCGATTCATCTGATAAAAGATCTCCTGGAACAGGGAGGCATTTAGCACAAACAGTGGACAGACAGAAGACGGACAGCACAACTCTTACATAAGCAGCTGTCTCCTTCTCTCATTCTTGGTAGCTTTTCCGGGATTACTGTTCTATTGTTGTGCCAGAGCCACAAGCTATGCTAATTTAAAACACTGTGTATTCTGTCCTTTATCTACAGTTCCTGATCCTGTAGCCTATTTTTAACCCCGCCTCTTAGCAGCTCACACTTGATATATAGATTCTGTGTTCACTCAGGGATAGCCCGGCATGTCCGACTAAAAATAGGGACTGAGTTGCCACAAAAGTCATTTAAAAAGTTGACTTCACATGGTTCGTGCTATACATTATTTACTCTTTGAATTGTTTGTAGGTTGAACAGCTCACAGATGAACAGAAAAATGGTGAGTTGGTTTTATATTTGATGTAATTTTTTTAAGAATAAAGTACGATGCTTTGTTTCATATCACTAACTATTGATTTTGTCTCCTGCAGAGTTCAAAGCCGCATTTGACATCTTTGTGCAAGATGCAGAAGATGGCTGCATCAGCACCAAGGAGCTGGGCAAGGTGATGAGGATGCTGGGCCAGAACCCAACGCCAGAGGAGCTGCAGGAGATGATTGATGAGGTGGACGAAGATGGTAAGTCGCCCGACATTTTTACTATTGAGGGGGAATCCGTTTTTAGGTAAATCAAAACATTTCAACATAATCTGGCATGATACACAAATGTTGATGATTACTGTTATTCTGACCCACTTTGCATTCTAAGATTTCAATACCTTAATAATTAGGGATGTGCAAGTATGGATGCCACTTCTCAGTATCAGGCAGTTTCAGGTTCGAATCGGTATTCCAATTGACTACTGCTATAGGCAGACACACCTGTGGCTATATGATCAGGAACTGAAGGCATGCTGATAAGTTTTCAAGTTTTGTAGACACTCAAAATAAGAAGAGTAGACATCAATGGATTTTGAACTTGCAAGGAGAACACGAGAGAGCTCAAACTTCGGATAAGAAATTACAACTTGTTCAAAGGCCTTCCCCGGAGCTCTAGGGTATGTAATTCAGAGAACGGCAGCATAATTGGTCAATAGTGTCAATGGTGTAAGCAGTTCATAGTACTTAGAACAACAAACAACAGTGTGCGATAATAGTCAAAATTATTAACTAGCATCCTATGCAATATCCTTTGCAGGTGTTCAGCATTAAAAACAGAATACACTTATCACATGCATACCGGATAGCTACCTGTCAATACCAGATAATTACCGTGGATTTTATAGGGGACATGCTACATTAGGATATGAAAAATTTCAGCTATTAATAGTATCAACAGCTCGCTATGTATGAATACTCAAAATTTAATATAGCAGTCTGGAAATAAGTGTTTTTAAGCATTTTACTTGCCAGGGTAGGTTTATAGCACTCTTCAATACTCACTAATGGCCGAAACAAAAAGTAAATTCTCAAAATAAAATTATTTTATGTAGAAGGGGGGGGGTCTTCTATGTAGTGATATTGATACTGATATTGCCACGTGCACAAGAGTAGAGTATTGAAATTGGGCAGAGAAGAAGTAGTGCCACTTTCTCTCCAGGCAGATATCAAAATAAGTACCTTGTTTTTCACAATTCACCACGAGTGCAGTTTTGGCATGGGCGAAGAGGATTTATCCCCACCAATATCAAGCAATCATTGTTTTACCCCCACCAATGCCAAGACCAAACCTATGCCCTGAAAAGTTACACTAGAATGACTAGATACTGATAACACTATTAAACAAATTTCCCTTTATTGCCCCCCCCCCCATCTCACGC
Source organism: Urocampus carinirostris (assembly GCF_059441175.1). Classification (NCBI taxonomy): domain Eukaryota; kingdom Metazoa; phylum Chordata; class Actinopteri; order Syngnathiformes; family Syngnathidae; genus Urocampus; species Urocampus carinirostris. Next base: position 15,469,831 of record NC_142351.1, on the reverse strand, counting down.
AAATAAAATGACTGATCATTGTAAAAAAAATATGGATAAACCCACTGATATTTTTCTTGAAATTGGATACAATTAATAACAATGTGATATTGCCCTAATTCCATTTTCCTGATTGTAAAATCTACAACTAGAGGGCCACTGTTGCAGGTACCAATATGATATTAGGCTGATAACTCGAGTAGTAGTGGAACTAAGCAAACGTGTGGATATCAGAGTACTCTGTTGGTTTGGACACATGGAGAGGATGGATGAGGAGCGAATGTTGAAGAGGAACTACAGAGCAGAAGTAAATGGAAGGAGACCAAGAGGAAGGCCGTGATTGACATGGATGGATGGTGTTATGAGAGCACTGCAGGAAAGAGGTCTAAATCTAGTGGAAGCTGAAGCTCTTGTTGGTGATAGGAATGAGTGGAGAGGTGTTGTGAAAGGATAGTGGGATTGTGGACGCATTCTTAAGGATGGGCTGGGCACCCGTATGATGCGGCAGGGGTAAACCAGTGAAAGCTGTCGGGGCCTACTGTTGAACAGAAGAGTGTGTTGTGTCACCCTGCCTCAAGTTACATGGCTGCTTTCTTGTGTCCCGTTTCATCTGGAGGGACGAAAGCATGACCAACTTGCCGAGGGGCTTAACTTGTTTGAGCATTTGGGTTGGCAATTGTAAATTTTTCTGATATTTTTTGCTACCTTTTCCTTTTTTTCTTTTCTTTGTTTTTGTGTATGTTTGTCTTACTGTCGGTGACCCCCTCGAGGGATATGACCAAGGTAGATAGATAGATGGGTAGATTGGTGGGTAAATGGGGGACGGACGGACAGACGGACAGATAGGTAGGTGGGTAGATGGGTAGACGGACGGACGGACAGACAGATGGACAGATAGACAGTTAGGTAGATGGGGGGACGGACGGACGGACGGACGGACGGACGGACGGACGGACGGACGGACGGACGGACGGACGGACGGACGGACGGACGGACGGACGGACAGACAGACAGACAGACAGACAGACAGACAGACAGACAGATAGATAGATAGATAGATAGATAGATATACACTGCCACGTTTGCTCCTGCGACAAAATGTAACCACAGCACTGATGTACAAGGCAGAAATTCAGTCAAATGTGTTTCCGTGCAGGGAGCGGCACAGTGGACTTTGACGAGTTCCTCGTCATGATGGTGAGGTGCATGAAGGACGACAGCAAAGGGAAGTCCGAGGAGGAGCTGGCCGAGTTATTTCGCATGTTTGACAAGTGAGTTGCATTTCGAGTTGCCCTTTGTTCAATTAAGAACAAACCATGCTGATTAGGAATAATGTTCAGTAGGCCTCACCACTAAAGGACAGTCTAAAGTAGGGTCTCCAGTCACCCATCATGCTTTGGGTGGATGGCGATCAAGTGATGATTTTTAAAACAGAGGGAAAACAACATTAATGGTGAATTTAGTTAGTTAGTCATTTAGTTAGTTAGATCCCTATGAATACCTACCACAGAACTGAATGGAGTGACAATGTGTAGGGCTATCTGTAGATACCTCAAATTTGTTGATATATCGTAAACCTTAAGGTGTCTAAACCCTAGACTCGCTTAAAGGGGCAGTGTGTTTTATATAACGCCTCCCAGTGTTAAAAATAACTTATTCTTTTCTACTGGTTTATTTAAATAATGAGCAAAAATACATGAAATATTATCTAACTCACAATACTCATAGGTGGAGAAATCAAGGTTTATTTTTCACAACATGAGTCTCACCTTAAAAGAGATTAGATTGTATTCTTCCTTGTGGTTTTTAGCACCCATTTTTGGTTGCACCGTATAATACAGGGGCGGCAGACAAGTTTGACACAAAGAGCCGAAATTTTTAACCGTGAGAGTCAAAGAGCCACACCACACACTGACCCACATTAGACGTAACCTACGCAGATGATTGGCAGTCAGTTATGTGTCCGGAGCAGCATAAAAACAACAAATCTGCCAAATTAATTTCAAAATATTATTTATTATTTGTTATTAACTCTGATGGATTCAAGTTTTTTTTAGAGGAGAAAAAAAACTAAGCATGAAACGAGGCAAAGAGCCACAATATATAGAAAATATGATGAGGCAAAGAGCCGTATTCTCATTGGCCAAGAGCCGCATGCAGCTCCAGAGCCGCGTTTTCGCCACCCCTGATATAATAGAATTGATATCTGGTGTTCTAAGAATATACATTGTCCCTTTAACTCCGTTTAACTTATCTGTTCTACAATAACTACAATACTACAATAAAGTCAGATATTTTTTTGTTTTCCCCAATGTACCTCGCTTAGTATAGCCCCAATGTATAACTGAGTTAGGTATCTTTGAGGAAAAAAGGGCATATTTGTTCAATCAGCTTTAAAGTTTTATTTGAATCTACCATTCTCATAACTTTATAGCTTAGTAGACACTCAAAATAAGGAGAGAAGGCATCAATCCATTTTGAGCCTGCACGGAGAACAGGGAAAGGCCTACCCAACCTTTTCTTTTTATTAAATCTACTTTACAACAAGCAGATTGGTCCTAAAGGGTGTGGAAATCGCAGAACAGCAATATGATTGGACAATAGTGAAAATTATGTAAACAGTGTGTCACAAGACCGGACCAGATCGGAGGCAGGAAGAATGAACTCAATCGCGTAACGACCAGTTACTTTTATTTAGCAAAATAAAAGTTGTCCAACACTCAGGGACAAAACAAAACAAAAACAGGCTTACAGGCAAACAGGAACTCAGATTAGGAATACTCACAAAACAGGCTTTTACTCAGAACAGGCAAACACAGGTTTCCACAAGTCAAACAGAACAGATTAATGCAGAACAGAAAACGCAATGAACCAGCCACCGGCAATCTCCAAAACCCGCCTTTAAGAAGCACACACGCAAATTAGACGGTCTGCTACAGCCGGTGCCCATGGGGCAGGGCCAGCCGGTCGCCACGCCGACCATGCTGGACATGACACAGTGAATGATCGTCAAAATAACAAACAACAATGAGCCAAAATAATAAAGAAATTCGGGCTATAATAGTCAAAATAACTAACAATCCTAACCCTCTAACCCTAACCCTAATAATACACACTGTCCCTTTGATTTGACAATCTTAAAATTCAGCTCAAATGAAATTGCATTTTCCTGCTGTACACAATCCCACGCTCCCGTTTCTATTCCAGACTGCACACAAAACATTTCAGCCTTCTATTTGATACAGTTTCTGGCATTTTCCACAAAATTGCAGGCACGTTTTTATCATTTTATTGGCATCATAGTAAAAAAAGAACCTCATGTTTTGTTGTAAGCAAGCAGAATAAAAACAAATCATGAAAACATTAAATTATTGGTAACATCATTGGTATAAGTGTAGGTGTATTTACTAAGTCATGTTTATTTGTGTAGCCCTTAAGCACAAAGAGTCTCAAAGGGGTGCACAGACCACAGATTATTGCAAACTACAGACTATCATTAGACCATCCCCTGATCTAAAACCTACCTGAGGGCAAGGAAAAACTCAAAAACCTCAACATGAGGAAAATGAAGAAACTTCGAGAAGGGACCACACATGGGGTAATCCCCCTTCCAGGATGACCAGGCTGCAACGCATGTTTCAATAACAAATAATACACACATAACCAGCTCAGTAGCCTAGATGGTAAGGCGCCCGCTTTGAGACTGGGAGGTTCGGGTTCGCGCCCCGGCCGAGTCATTCCTAAGACTTAAAAAGTGGTCGGCGGCGCCCTCTGTTGGCTGCGGCTGCATCGGCTCGCTACAACGGGTCAGATGCAATCGACATTTCGTTCTGTGTACATTGTTACACAGAATGACAATACAAGGAAATTATTATTATTATTATTATTATTATATTGTCAACATGAAATATAGGTAATTCATAAGATATAGAATAGAAGTGTGTTTTAATCCTAAATTTAAACAGTTCCACTGAGGTTGCAAATCGAATCTCAGGGGGCAGAGCATTCCACAATGTCGGGGCCCGAATGGAGAACGCTCTCGAACCTGCGGTTTTCTTCTTGGCTCTTGGGATCACTGGTAGACCAGCAATTTTAGAGCAAAGGCTCTGGACAGGAGCATAGTGGGACATTTAATTTGAAAGATCTGAGGAAGTAAGTCCATGCAGAACTTTATAATCACAATTTAAAATGACAGATAGCAAACGTAGGTTAGCTAAATTTGGGGTAATGGGATCAAACTTTCCTGTCTTAGTTAAAATCCTTGCTGCAGCATTTTGTACCAGTTGCAGGCTCTTGATTTTGGACTTAGGGAGACCAGAGAGTCGTGCATCACAGTAATCGACAGGAGGTAACAAACACATGAATCATAATCCCCGCATCAGACTGGGACAGCGTAGGGCGAATTTTAGGAATGTTGCAAAGATGGAAAAAAACAGATCTAGTAATATTCTTAACTTGTGTTTGGAAGGACAGATTGGGGTTAAATGTGACACCTAAATTTTTGACTGAGTCACTCTGGGTGATATTACATTTATCAATGTTCAGAGCAGTTTTTGATAACAAGTCAAAGCATTTAGATGGACCAATAACTAACATTTTGGTCTTCTCAGAGTTAATTCAGTTTGTGTAGGAAGTATCTGTCATCGTTGGAGGTATAACCTGTGTGTGTCATTGTCTTCAAAGGGTTAGAGAACAGCATTCAATCTACTTTTGGTACATCTTGGATTGGGATTTTAGGCTGTTTTATCAAAAACGTAACAGAAACTGTCAAAGCCAGACACATCATCCAGTTGCTATGCCAAAAAACCCTAACAATACTCAAGCGGCCTCAGTTTTTCATTAGATTTTTTTGTGATCTTGAAGAAACGCAGATGGTTACATCGACCTGGACGAGTTGAAGATGATGCTGGAATCCACCGGAGAAGCGATCACCGAAGACGACATTGAGGAGCTAATGAAGGACGGTGACAAGAACAACGACGGCAAAATCGACTACGACGGTAAAGACTTCAAAGTCCTATGATCAGAGACTCGATTGTTCATTCATAGGTTTGATCCTTTGTGAATGGTTTTGCAGAATTTTTGGAGTTCATGAAAGGAGTGGAGTAAATCATGAACATTCTTTTTATATTCACATCTGGAAAACTGCGAGCTGACTTCTGGACGGTGCTCTGGAACGACGTTGCAAGATCTGCCAAATCGATTTCCCTCCTCTGGTTTTCTCTTGCATCGTTGTAAATACAATGTGTAACTAGTTTGTGCCACAGTATGCTTGCTTTATGTAAATGAAGTGTTTCTCTTGCATTTTATTCATGTCTGAAGTTATGTTTACAGAAATGTCTCCTCAAAGCAGCAATCCTTCTCTGAGTAAGGAAAGTTAGAGCAAGCTTGAGGTTCAGCATATTTTGAGACGCACATCACGATCCTTTGTATGTTTAGAACACCCTGGGTATCCCTGTCACCATCTTGAGAAGCTATCGTTCCACAAATGAGTGGTCAAGAAATAAACAAGAAGCATTTGTCAGAGAAGAGTCATGCGTCTTCTTTTATTTCATTATGGCGGTCACCGTGTTATTTGTGTCATTCTTTCACAGCTTCAGTATGTGCTTTTACAATCCACTGGTTTCCGATTCTTCATCCCGCCCGTGGCATGAAAGTGATCAGCATTCTTGTTCTTTGACTCTGTAGTTGTGCAGTCTATTGGGACAGGATCTATTTATGTCTAATCATGTTAGTGCCCATGTTAGGGGGTCTGGACGGACTGTCTTGGTGTTAACAATCCCATGCCACAGTCCTTATAAAGAACTAGGAAAGCGATGCAGTCCCCACCAAGGATTGATTGTGCGGCAGTAGCTCAGGAGGGAGAGCGCTCGTCTTGGGATCAAGGGATCCCAGTTCGAATCCCGACTCGTCCGTGTTACATGTCGAAGTGTCCTTGGGTAAGACACTGAACCCTTAATACCCCCAATAAGCAGGTTAGCGCCTTACATGGCTGCAAGGCCGCTATTGGGAAATGTGGAGCACATTGTAAAGCGCTTTGGGAAGTCATTGACTTGAAAAGCGCTTTATAAATGCAGATAATTTTATTTCATTTCATTTCATTGATCCTTGGCGCATGGATGACCAACCTCTTTGACAGGCTAAGACCAGAAATTGAAGACCTAATTGACACTGATTTAAAAACTTCCTGTTGTCCTCATTTTCACGTGGACTGAGCAATTGGGGAAAAAACACTGGACCGTGTGTACAGTAAGATCAAACATCTAGTTGGCTCCGCCCATCTCTGTCTGTCCCTCACCCCCTCATACACCCTCCCCTCCGGAGGAAAACAAAGCCTATACAACAAGGACAGTACAAACATCTTCTTTGTTCCTTTATCTCTTTGTTTTCCTTATATCCTCACTGTAAAATGTGGTACTGGAGTGCCATGTCCAATTTCGTTGTCACAATATATCCCATGTTGTAAGAATGGCAACAAAAGGTATATTCTATTCTATTTTCTGTGTACACCTCACGTTTTCCGGGTCGAAATAACCTGTCGTCACTAAACTGCCAATATTAGCGGATTAATTGACTTTTAAACACCAAATTGTATATTAAAATTTCGTCCTCCAACCCTATAGGTGTCCTCTTTAATTTATTTCTAAAGAAAAGGAAAAACATGTGTGAAAAGGAGTTTTTGATGCTTTTTTCCACAGTGGCGAGTTATTTTGACCTGAAGACAACAGGAGGGGTAACTAGTAAAAAACAATGGTTATAAGTGAGACTTTTTCTGCTTTGCTTTGTTTATAAAGGTACTCAAGCATAAGACGAACAGCAGGGAAAATCTACACATGCAATTTAATACCTTAACCCCTTAACGTTGATAAAAAAAAAAAAAAGGCATGTCTTGACGATGTCATCAGTCACTGAAATATGTCATGCCACATATCCAACTCTTGGAATTCAAGACATGATGATCATTTCGAAATATACTCGTCACAGAACTGTCACGGTCAATCTGAAACAAGATACCTGAAAACTCTAAAAACGGAATAGTTCACTCAAAAGCGCTGGTAACTTCTCATGACACGATTCCCTGCAAATATGGTGTGGTTACATTCACGAAATGCCAGTAAATCCAACAGTGTATGATATTTACTCAAAAAAACATGATAATGTCGACATATTAAAAAAAATCCACCTGAAAGCATTCCTGCATTGTTTGACGATCTTCGTTGAAATCAGTGTTTAGCTTCATTACGCCTCTTTAAAGATAAACGGACTCGTCAACTTATTTTCTACTTCCGTTTGCCTCTGACCTCTTGATTGACACTATTTTGGTCAGCTTGTGACAACATATGAGGGCATTTTTGACAAAAAATAAAAACAAAACACACACCTCATGACTAATTAATGTCAAAATCTTCAGCCAATAGTGACCGATTCAATTGTGGATTGACACACTGGTTAGCCAATGAAATTCCCTACGCGAATATGTTCACATTTACGGAGTGTATTTGAAGCCGAAGGTGCGCAAAGCCAATCATGATTCATTTTTACGCACGATTATTACGCGCAAGTGTGCATAATTATAGATTTACTTCTAGGAAAAGAAGTCAAACATTTCAACTCTTTCACAATATCTAAAATGTGGCCAAAGTAAAATACACAAAGGCAACGTTTTAAGGGCTGTGAACCGGTCGTCTCCGAACGGACACTTTTAGAAACGGCTAGACATACCATTAACAAAAATGTAAGATACAATGTTTATTTTTACAGATTGTCATCAAATTTGACAAGGTACTAGGTAAGGCTTCAAGCTACTGTCTCACCACCCAGCTAAATTGCCCATGCTACACTTTTTTCAGGCATTTCATTGTAAAACAAAATTCAGGCAACAACAAAAACCTTCTATTTATGTGTGTTCCAGCTCATTTTATTCATTGTTAGTAGAACTTGGAGTGATAATTTGGGAAAATAATTTCAGAGTTATGCGAAAGACACCAACACGGTCCATATTCTTCAAAGGGTTCGAGAACAGCATTCAATCTACTTTTGGTACATCTTGGATTGGGATTTTAGGCTAATTTGACAGGAACGGCAAGGGGTTAATAAACCTACAGCCAAAGAAGAACTCTAACAAAAGTCAACTCATGTTTATTTGCATTGCCCTTGATCACAAGAAGTCTCAAAGGGCTGCACAGACTATTATTACACCATCCCCTGATCTAAAACCTACATGAGGCCAAGGAAAAACTCAAAACCTTTTCTTTCGAGATCGTTCTTCCTTTGCTGATGTTATGTTATTGTCTGTGTCTGTGTTAGGAATTGTCCACATGTGTTTGTGTAGCATACTAATACCAGAAGAAGAAGAAACTCGTCTGGGTTGCAATACACAGGACAAGTACTAAGAACAGACATTTGGTTTATTTGGTTGTTGTCAGAGTTGGGTAGGGTTCCTTTAACTGGATTATTTTCAATTACTTTTGGATTACTCCAATACCAAATATGCTAATAAAAGACAAAAGAAACTAAGTATGAATACAATTATGACTCACAATACGTGGTAAGCTTTCTCTCCTGGCTTTGATCTCTTTGATCTCCGGCAAAACTAACATAAAATGCGACAGAAACAAAATGACAACATCATTTTTGCCGTTCCATGCATTCTGTTACTCCCCAAGCCTGCACAAAATGAAGTAATATGATTCATATTTAGTTTCTTTTGTCTTTTATTAGCATATTTGGTATTGGAGTAATCCAAAAGTAATTGAAAGTAATCAAGTTAAAGTAACCCTACCCAACCCTGGTTGTTGTTTCCTTAACCACTAGGGTCGTAGGGGCACAATTTCCTGTGGTGTAACTTGGGCAAGTACAGTCTTGTGGCGCCCATCTCTCTCCAAAAAACAAGCTCGAGTTCAGAAACAAGTGTAGTTAATAGGAAAACACCGCTAGATGTCAGCAGTCAGCTGATGTCAGGACCAATATAAGTGCATAGTGGTACTTAAAAGACCTTTGCTGCATGCAGGGTTGGGTAAAGTTACTTTAACTGGATTACTTTGAATTACTTTTGGATTACTCCAATACCAAATATGCTAATAAAAGACGAAAGAAACTAAATATGAATAAAATTACAAAATTTGGTGCAGGCTTGGGGAGTAACGGAATACATGGAACGGCAAAAATGATGTTGGCAAGCTGTTTGGATTTATTTTCATTTTGTTTCTGTCGCATTTTATGTTAGTTTTGCCAGAGATCAAATAGATCAAAGCCAGAAGAGAAAGCTTACCACGTGTTGTGAGTCATAATTTTATTCATATTTAGTTTTTTTGTCTTTTATTAGCATATTTGGTATTGGAGTAAGCCAAAAGTAATTGAAAGAAATCAAGTTCAAGTAACCCTACCCAACCCTGGCTGCATGACTAAAAATAGATCTAGCTATTAGATCAGGCAACAGGTTCATGAACACCATGCTTGGACACAAGTTGATGTCATAAAAATACCTCAACTAGATTTGGCTATATGTTGTTGAGTCAAAGGATTTAATTCACCTATCGGCTCAGTTATACATAAACAGGGTTGGGTAGGGTTACTTTAACTGGATTACTTTCAATTACTTTTGGATTACTCCAATACCAAATATGCTAATAAAAGACAAAATAAACTAAATATGAATAAAATTACTAAATTTTGTGCAAGCTTGGGGAGTAAGGGAATACATGGAATGGCAAAAATGATGTTGACAAGCTGTTTGGAATTATTTTCTTTTCTCTTTTCTCTTCTGTCTTTCTATTTCTTTTTGGATTTCTTTTTTCCTCTCCCTTTCTTTTCTCCCTCTCTCACGACTTTTTATCTTTTGTTTCTCACGCTTTCTCCCTCTCTCTCGTTTTCTTTCTTTGTCCCGCCTTCTCTCCTTTTCCCTCCCCCTTTCTCTTATTTCTTGATCTCTCTTTTTCTTTCTCTTTAATCTACTAGTCCGGCCCCCGACAGAATGTTTGTTCTATCGTGTGGCCCCCCGAGTTAAAATGTGTTTGACACCCCTGGTCTAACCGGTGCCAAGGTTTACCTGTTTTGTATGTCACCCCAGCTCCTTGAGGGTCCTGTCAACACCATGCTGTCCCTCTGGACCGAGCACCGTGTGGCACAGCTGCAGAAAAACCTCCTCTCTGCCCCCAAGCATGCTATCAATGGGAGGCCGTCAGCAGCAGAGCAGCATGTGAATGAATGCGGGTGTGGCGCCACAAGCCTGATGACTCAGGCTGGATGTTATGATGGCAGGTTGCCTTTGCAGGCACCATCGCCACCGCAGGTCAGGCAGGAATGACGCCGACGAGTTGGATAACTTCAATAAACTGCACGCCATTACCAAACAGACTCAGAGACAGTTTCTTCCCCGGAACCATTACCCTTAACACACACCACACAAAAAACTGAAAACTCTTGCAAACACAATACCTCATACGAACGTAAAATGGTACTCATGTCTATATTTCTTGCACAATCTTGACTGCACTATGTTTACTGCTCACCTTGCACAATGTTGACTATTTTTTTGCACTATATTGACTATTTTTGCACCAAATACATATTGCACAGACCCTTACGATACCAACTGTATGTAACATCCTACATGTCGTCATTTCTTTGTGTAAATATTGTATAAATTATAACTATAACCTTTTCTCCTTGTTTTATAACCTTATCTTCTCTGTTCCTTATCTTCTTGGTTTCTTTACCTCACTGTCAATGTGTGAAACTGGAGTGTCATGCCCAATTTCGTTGTCACAATATGTTAACCCATTTTGTAACAATGACAATAAAGGTATATTCTATTCTATTCTATAATTCATCTCATTCACTTTTCTCTAACCGGTTTGTGGTTAGTCGGTTATCTTGAGTGGCACAAACACTCAGGGTCATGTTTTTCAGCTTTTAAAATGACATTTAAGGCTGCAAAATGGTTGCTTGGTCAACATCTTCACTTTTTTTAGACATGTCTGTTTGGATTTACTTCTCATGTAGTTAGAGGCAGAGTCCTTCTCCTCGTCCTCTTGCCAGAACCCATCCTCCTCGTCATTTTTTGACTCTGAACTGCGATGGTGACGCGGAGAGCATGCTGGATTACACGCAGCCCGTTTGTTTACGTTCGGGAAACTCTGGGAGCGGCTTATAGCAGCTCGTACTGTACGGTAATTTGACTTTGTATCCTGGAACGCCTTTGTAACTAGAGGCAATATTTCCTGTCAGGTACTTTATAACCTGAAACTTTCGTATGTTAAGACATTTGTAAGTCGAGGTACCACTGTACCGTAAAAAATGAATACAATGATATAATAATGTGTTAAGAATATCACATATCAGTCTTTGTAGATCTAAGACTCGCGTCTGCTCGGGTCTTAAAAGCCCGACTGAAATCACGTCACTATTTTGATGATTCCATTATTGTGGTCACGCGACGTTGCCACGAAAGTCAATCGTGAATTAGAGTGGAACCCAAGTTTTTGAACGCCTCTCAGTTCGAACAAATCGGTGTCCGACCAAAAATTTTGAGAAATTCGCTGTTCGGTCAAAAAATCGGAGTTCGAACGCCGGTAATGCGTGGGTGCGTACACTAGGGTGCGATGCTGAGCAGCGTACGGGTGTTTTAGCCCCTTATTATGCCTCCGAAGAAAGTCAGCGTAAGCAGCAAAGTTGCTACAGGTGAAAAAAGAAAAGTTGTGCGTACAACTATTGCATTTAAGAAATAATAGCCAAATATGAAGGAGGTGTGCGAGCGCCTTCTGCTGACCACCACAAAGGTAAGAAATCCTATTCATAAGATTACGATAACGCGAACGTACGATTAGCCTGGGTTAGCTTTAAGTTTACGTTAAACATTCAGGGTGTTCGAACGGAGCCCAACATTGAGGGTGTTGGAACCGAGCCCCCTTACCAATGAACCGCTCACCACTTGTTGTGGAGACCCGGGTGCTAAATGACTTGTAAACGACCTGATTTTTTTATTTTTACACGTTCATGTTAACGTAATCTTTCGTATGGAAGATTACGATAATGCGAACGCACGATTAGCCTGGGTTAGCTTTATGTTTACGTTAAACATTCAAGGTAAACATTCAGGGTGTTGGAACGGATTAAAACGGTTTACATTATTTTTAATGGGAAAAATGATTTCGGTGATCGAACAAACCGGTTTTCGAACAGGGTTCTGGAACGGATTATAGTCGAGAGGTTCCACTGTACTAAAAAAGATAATTGCTAGATGTTACTAAATGTAACAAATATGAATCTTATTCATGTGTCCACATTATAATAATTTCGAAAATTGAATTTAAGACATTTTAAGCTAATTGAGGGCTCACTTCAATGCCTTTTAAGGCTGTTCAAGAATCCGAGGGAACCCTGACACACACACACACACATATTTACAGCACATACTTCCTTCTAAGATATTCATCTATATTGGCACACATCATGAAAATGGGCTCCAACTGTGTCACTGAGCTGTGCCAACACCGCAATGCTTTTACAGCCTCTTGCCAGCGCCGGCTGATTTATAATGTCATAAAAGCGTAAGAAATCCTCGTCCGGATAGAGTGCATGAGGGTGTCAACTACTTATGCCATCTTTGTGCCACTCACAAAGGGAGGCCTCCAACTGAGGGTTCCTGTTTTTCCAGCTTTTCGAAATGTCAGAAGGTGTCACTTAGGCTAGGTTCACACTGCAGAGAAATCTGATTTTTTATTTATTAACTCTGCCTGAATAGCACGTATCTGTTTTTTTCACACCAGTTCCAGGCGACTATTGTCTCATCTCATCTCATTAGCTGCACCACTTATCCTCAGTAGGGTCACGGGGGTGCTGGAGCCCATCCCAGCAATCATCGGGCAGTGGGCAGGGGACACCCTGAACTGGTTGCCAGCCAATCGCAGGGCACACAGGGACAGACAACTCGCTCGCTCATTCACACCTAGGGACAATTTGGACTGGCCAATCCACCTGAAATGCATGTCTTTGGAATGTGGGAGGAAACCGGAGTGCCCGGAGGAAACCCACGCAAGCACGGGGAGAACATACAAACTCCGCACAGGAAGTCCGGTAGCTGGATTTGAACCCACACAGGAGGTTCCCAAGACCTTAGAACTGTGCCGCACACACGTGAACCACTGCACCACCGTGCTGCCTGGCGACTATTGTATGTGGTCCTAATTCCGATACGTATCAAATCTTTTGTAATGCGACTGCTCTCTGAACGTTAAGGCGCATTGGACTCAGGCAAAGTTAAGGCGGATCCGTAGCGTTTCTTTGCTGCTTTTACTTCATACGACACTCCATCCATCCATTATTTGCACCGCTTATCCTCAGTAGGGTCGCAGGGGGGCTGGAGTCCATCTCAGTTGTCCTTGGGCAGTGGACACCCTGAACTGGTGGCACACAGAAACAGACAATTCACTTGCTCATTCACACCTAGGGACAATTTGGACCGGCCTATTAACCATGCTTGTTTTTGGAATGTGGGAGGAAACCGGAGTGCCGTAGGAAACCCACGCGAGCACGAGAGAACATGCAAACTCGACACAGGAAGGTTTGATCCCATGATTTCAGAACTGTGCCGCCTCGAACTACACTCAAACTTAGAAAGTAATTTCCTGAATCAATCGGTACACCTGCTTCGCATGGCTTCAAACGTCACCACGTACGTCATCAACACACGTATCGACTTGTGGTTCGTGAACCAACCGTCTAAATTGCAAGTGGTTCAGGGATTAGACCCGAAGTACGGATCACTAATTACCGTATACTGTATACAGTACAAAGGTACCTCTACGGACGAATTCAATTTGTCCTTAGAGTATTTTTGTAACCTGAGAACGTCATAAGTAGAGACACATTTTTAATGTAATTACACCAATCTGTTCAAAGCCCCGCAAAAGTGTTGATATTTTTTTAATCAATCAGAAGAGAGCAAACGTGAAATAAATGCATGTTAAAATCAGATTACTGCACAATAAACATAAAACAAGAGGCACATGTTGTAAAAAAATGAAAATAAAATGAAAAAAAGAATAAAGGAAATGAAACAAATATTAATTTACGTATTTGCCTAGCATTTCTTGAAAAACTGATCCAATGACATTTCCTTTTACCGGCTTTTGACAATCCGTCAGAAATGCAAAAGCAGACATCACAATGAGCAATGGCCCGACTTGTTGACTCCTTTTCCTGAGCCTTCATAGAATTTTGCTAAAATGTCTTATATTTGGGCTGACTAAACAATAGCTGTGTCACCGCTATCTTGCCAGAACCCCCAACCAGTCCCTGAACTTTGACGGTGACACGAAGAGCATGCTAGGATAAGATGCATGCGCCCTGGGATTCAAAATAATACCCAGTTTGTTTATGTTGGGGAATCTCTCGGAGCAGCTAATAGCAGCGCGTTCTGTATTCTATTTTTGACTTCATATCGTGAAACACCTTCGTAACTAGAGGCAATATTTTTCCGTTTAGGTACTCCGCAAAATTTCATTTGCAAGTAGTGGTACCACTGTAGAAGAAAAAAAAATGAGGCAGCTTTTGTTTCAGAAAATCTTTCGGTGTGGCCCTGTACTGTCTTTTTTTTTTAAAAGCTCATTTTTAAAAAAAATTAAACAACTACAAAACACTCTGACTTAAGAGAAGTATTTTTGGGTACGTCTGCTTTATCTTAAAGCATTTGTGTGTGACTAAACCGCTCCAATGATTGCATTCAATTTCCGTTTTGGTAAAAAATGGCCACTTCCGGTTTCAAACAAGCATATGTTGTTGTTTTTTAATATTCTGGATACCGATTGTTTTTTTTTGCGTGTAAAAATTAAGATTGCGGAAACATCTACTGTTTTTAAATGTCAAAAGTTAGGCACCTTTTTGTGCTTGCCAGGGCATTTCACTCGAAATACAATAAATAAGGAAGCGGAAGATGACCTAAAAAGCGGTCGGGAAACCCGTGAATTCAGCAAGAACAGCCGTAATATTGTATGGTGACGCTCCATCCCACTCGCAGTGTTGAGAACACAGTCGGGCTCTGTGAGGGCTGCCTGAATATAATAGCCCACACAACAGCGTGCCCCCAGAGATACAGAATTTGTAAATTCCACAACATCTATTCATTGATTTAAATGAATGACTGATTGTTTAGCTGGAATGCACAACTGGGGAGGTGATCTATTTTTGCCGCTTTCCACCGGGAAATCCTGAAATATGCTGACGGAAATATAACACTTCAGATCAGGGGTGGGTAAACTTTTTGACTAAGGGGCCCGTCTTTGAGACCTTTCCAATTATTCCTATTTGTGAAAAAAGATAATTACGGAGATCTACTTGTTATCTCATCTCATTATCTGCACCGCTTATCCTCAGTAGGGTCGCGGGGATGCTGGAGCCCATCCCAGCAATCATTGGGCAGTGGGGAAGGGACACCCTGAACTGGTTGCCAGCCAATCGCAGGGCACACAGGGACTGACAACTCGCTCGCTCATTCACACCTAGGGACAATTTGGACCGGCCAATCCACCTGAAATGCATGTCTTTGGAATGTGGGAGGAAGCCGGAGTGCCCGGAGGAAACCCACGCAAGCACGGGGAGAACATACAAACTCTGCACAGGAATATTTCTTTTTATATTAGGTTTTACTAAAATTGGTCTCCTCTCAACTCATTATTTTTAAAACGCTTAAAAAGATAGCAAAGTAATATATTAGGTCCCTGTTTGAAGCACTTAATTTGATATTTAGTAATGTAGTTTTACTATAGTTGCATTTTTGTAGTATTTGCAGAGTATTTCTGTAATAAAATTTCTGTTATATTTGTATAGTATCCATCCATTATCTGCACCCCTTATACTCAATAGGGCCGAGGGGTTGCTGGAGCCCTAACCAGGTATCTTTGGGCATTGGGCAGGGGACACAGAGACATAAACCATTCAAACGCTCAATTTGGACGGTTTGGAATCACCAAATAACCTGTCATGCATGTTTTGGAAGTTCCTGAAAGAAACTCACAAAGGCACAGGGAGAACATGCAAACTCCACACAAGAAGGAACACAGACGCACTAACCACTTAACCGCCCTTATTTCTTATAATAATTCCATAGTATTTTTGTAGTACTGTATTTCTGTTGTATTTCTGTATGATAGTGTTACTTTAAATGTATTTTTGCAGTATTTCTGGAGCTTTATTTCTATAGTAATATTCCTGTCTTATAGCATTACTGTTGTAGATTTTTTTTTTTATATATTTCTGTAGTTTTTTTTTTTCGAATTGAAACAGAATAATGGGTCTTTGTTTCAAGCACTATATTTAATATCTAGTTTGGTATTACTGTGGTTTTATTCATGTAGTGTTTTGGAGTACTTCTGTAGTAAGATGTTTGAAATATTTTTGTAGCATTTCCGTGATATTTTTATAGATGTATATTAGATGTATTTTTGAAAAGTTTGTTATATTTTTAAAGAATTTGTTTAGTATTGTTTTGTGTAATAACATTTCTGTGTTACCTTTTCTGTATTATATTATCGAAGTAGTATTTTTGTAATATTTCTGTAGTATTCGTCTTTAGAATTAAAGCAAAATAATACATTAGGTCCTTGTTTTAATCACAAAATTTGAATTTAGAGAGAGAAAAGTGAGGGAGAAAGAGAGAGAAAGCAAGAGCGAGAGAGAAAGCAAAGAGCGACAGAAAGAGAGCAATAGAGAGAGAGTGAAGAGCGAGAGCAAGACAAAAGCTATAGCGAGAAAGACAGAGAGAGAGATAGCAAGAGCAAGAGAGAGAGAAAGCGAAAAGCAAGAGAAAGAAAGTGAGAAAAAGAGAGATATACAAGTACAGCGTTTGTGAGAGGCACCTGGCTTTAGCAACTTCAAGTGGACATATTTCAGCCTGCAGCTCGTTTTTCTCTTACGCTTCCCTCAGCGTTGTCTCATGGGCCGAATCCAAACCTTTAGCAGGCCTGATCCGGCCCGCGGACCGCCTGTTTGACACCCCTGGTCTATACAGAGTCTATACTATCTCCAGCACGCTAAGAAGTTTGACATTTTAATTGTTTAATATCTCGCGCATCCATTCAATATGGTGGGTGTAAAATATAAAGAATAGGCGAGATGTTTCATTTGAAATTAAAGTGAAATAAGAAAGCTTGATGCGGTTGAGAAAATAGTTGAATCGCTTTTTTTCGGACGCTTTTTTACCACGTAGGAGGAAGTATCCTAACTCTTGAAGCCCATCTTCCACAAATAAGTTAAACTTCACTTTATTTATCTTCTTTTTCATTCATAAAATACATGTTTTAGTCATCATCTAAATTGAAAATCCTAAGTCGAGGATTTCTTTTTTGATTTTTGTATATGTGTTTTGAACATCAAACATCAAGATACCATAGAAGGCCGAAGGCGCGTTGGCACCCGGAACTGCCTCCTCCACCAAAAACCACATGACAGACAGCTGACCTTTGTGCTGCGTAGCATAAAATCCGCCATGTTAGACAACACCAGCGTTTTGTTTCACAGGCTTGCTTCAAACAAACACACGTTTGTCCAGTAAACTTGTGAGTTCAGTCAACTGTTAAGCAGCGCATGGTGGGATTGGACCCATATTGAGACTTCTGGTAGTAACAGATGGGCGGATCGCTCCACCACTCAGATTCCATGTGGCTATGCCTCACAAATGACCTATATTCTCTTGGACAAAAGTGAAAATGTGAATGCTACATAACAAAATAGCCTATGAACAGTATTTCCTCTAAGCTGCGCGCGTGCGCAATTGCGCACTGCTCGCGCAATTGCGCACTGCTCGCGCATCCTCAGCGCACAAGAAAATCTAGCCAGCGCACATACCTAAGACTTATAACATTGGTAAAATGGCGGCGCCCTCTGTTGGCTGCGGCTGCATCGGCTCGCTACAACGGGTCAGGTGTATCGACATTTCGTTCTGTGTACATTGTTACAAAGAATGACAATACAAAGGAAATTATTATTATTATTATTATTATTAAAATGAGGGCTCAAAATGACTAATTAAGAAGCGACTTAAGTCAAAGTTACAGTGCATGAAGGTAAAAATACAGGGGTTCCCCTGACGTTGTGTCCTAAATGCGGTATTTTGAAGTCGAGTCCAAGTAGAACGAAGTTGAGTAAAGTTAGTAGAGTTTGTTGAGAACCGGCTTCTTCAGCTCGGCTCACTAAAAGGAACCGGCTCTTTCGGGTCCTAAACGGCTCTTCGAGTTGTTTTTGCTTCTTTAATCCCAACATGACCAAATAGTATGTAAAATAATGCACAAAATGACTTAAAGGAAGGGGGGAAATAGAACAAAAAGAAAAAAATACCAAAATGAAAAAGTAGTGAAAAGCTGAGAAAAAAGAAACAAAAAGAAAAAAGAAGGAAAAAATTAGAAAAAAGACAGAAAAAAGAAAAGAAAGAGGGAACACAAAGAAAAAAAGTAACAGCTCGGAAAAAATAAACACAATGAGATTGTTTTTAAAGGAATTAAAAAAAGTTGAAAAAAACACAGAAAAAAGAATAAAAAGTTTGTGTTGCATTCAAATGATTTCCATTTATATCAAGTGAATCTTGTTGCCAACATTGTACTTCCACTAAAAAATGTTATTAAGTACAGTTCTGTATCTTACAACTGACTAAATAAGACCCCAAAAATGTTATTATTATGCGACAAAATATATCAGGAAATAAAAAGAAATGGATATCTGATATGCATGAACATAAACATGACTTGACTAATGGGAAAACATGTGCATTGCAGCAAATGGAAAACAAAATATTCATCATACTTTTTTAACATTATAGTTTCACTATTTTCATTTCTCGGGCTGGACTCAAAAGCCTAATGGGCCATATGCGGCCCGCAGGCTGTAGTTTTCCTATTCCTGCAATTGAAGTATGGATGACTCACCTAGGCCAGGGTAATTCCGGTCATTAAACGTAAGTGTTAGAAGCATTCAAAGCACTCCATTTTAGGCACGTCAGCTGCCATCGCGCCTTGAGGAGGGCATGCCAGTCATCCGATGGCGCTAGGAAGCTAAACCTTTCAGTGAGTTAGTTAAAAAAATGATGACTGCAAATTATTTATGTGGTTTTGTTGTCATCGCTCCCCGTTGTTCAAATTTTGAGTAATCTTTCCTTCAAACAAAGTCACTCGCCTTTTTCGGTACTGTTATTCAAAAAGTTGAATAAACGTACAATGGGAATCTATTCCAAGTATTGTGCAATTGAGCACCGTCAGCCATGTAGTATGCTCAGTATGCTATTCGAACAGTAGCAGATGTGAAGCAGCTCCACCAGGCTTCCGTCACATAAACACATTTCGAACAGGTCTCGACAGACACCAGACTCAAATGGCGTCTGCCTCCTGCTTATCCACAGCGAGGAGGTCTTAGTTAGCACGGTTGTCATTGAAGACATTTGTTGATCATGGGGTTAGTAGTGTCTCGCCTATTTGGCATCTACTCCTTGTTTGGTGGTTATTACTATGTCTAAATGGATCATTAGGGAATTAAGATAGCACCCTTGATTGACTTGATTAGTTATGCTTACTTGACAACCGGGAAACTCATTCTATACTGTTGGTTAAAGCAGGGATGTCAAACTCAATTGTACAAGGGGCCAAAATTCAAAACACACTTAAGGTCGCGGGCCAACCAGGAAAAACATTTATTGAACACACTTAAACTGAATGTTTTTGGAACATAAATATGAATAAAAACATACAAGAATATTAAATTTAAACCTTAAATCACTTTTACAGTATTTATTATTTTGCTGTAAATAAAAATATCTTGCTAAATTATACAACTTAACATTAAAATAATATTCAAATTCCTTTGCTCCTATGTGAACGTATATAATAAAAAAAAAAAACTTAAATATCCCAAAAGATTTTGCTCTCCTTAATATATCTCCTGTCAAAAGTGGAAATATGAAAATGCTACATAAATTATTTTGTAAAAACGTCACAACATTCTGAGAACAGGGAGCCTGATGTGCTTACCTTTGGCGCAGACGGAGTAGGACGAGAGATGGGAGGGAGTGCTTGCACTTTTTGCATAGCTCCACCCATTCCTCCCACTCACCCAATCAAATAACTAAGTTCTCTTCCGGTGTTTTGGCGTATTTACAATTTGTTGCGTGGATTCATCAAAAAGAATCTGAACACTGAACACAGATTATATAGTGAGATTTTATATACAGGATTGTTTAACATTGTACAGCCAAAACGAATTTTTTTTGTGCGACACCTTGACTGTACATTGTAGTGAAAACGTTCCCTATATAGTCTGAAAAGTACTGCTTTGTAATTCAGCTTTGCGAGTATCTGAACAGGATCAATGGCTCAAGTTTTGAACGAGATGGAGAAAATGTGCATGCAATTAAATGTCTCTGAGCCATAGGTACTCATAGAAAGAGCCATAGGTTCCCGACCCCTGGTATATAGTATAATAAACGTCATATATGAAGGAATAGGTAAAGTGACTAAAACGTCAGAATATGATGTCCAGGGATGAGACGGCGTTGTTCATATTGACAGGCCATTAATAACAATAATGTCAAATTGTCTTGCGGACCGGATATGAGTACACGGCGGGCCAGATGTGGCCCGCGGGCCGGGAGTTTGACACATGTGGGTTAAAGGATGGGGATAACTGATCAAATTCAAAGATTGCATCACAACACTGTGTACTGACTGACCTTTTCTTTCTCTTCAGGCCTCATCGCGGTTACAGCAGCGGATACGTGACGGACCAGGTTCTGTCTTGCCAGGCAAGCCAGTCACTCAACAGCTTTCATTTTTCAAACCGTGCCCTTTCATGCACCGTGAAGCTAGCCTTTTATATTCCTTTCAGTCACAAAGATGAGAAGTAAAACAGACAGATACAACAGTGAATTGAAGTTATTAAGTCAAGTAGTGGGACAATTCTGCTTTACAGATCAGCACATACTCTGTAGTGTTAGAATATTAAAATGTGTCAGAGTATGTAGTCGTGGTTGCACGAGTTTGCCAGGTATAGTAGTTTTATTCTTTAAACATCATGATAACATTATTAATTTAGTTGTTATAGATACGCATTATGCTTATTCATATAATAGAATGATCAACTCCTTGTTGTATTCACTTGACGTCTGCCCTTATCTTATTATACCACCAACAAAATCTAATTGGATCAAGTTTTAAACAAAATCCTGTTGTAAAGCTTTTGTTCTTTTCAAACCACATCCCTTTTCTTGTTTGGGAAGGACTTTGTTCTGTTGGAAAGTCCAGAATATTCTTTTTTTTCCTCTGCAGTAAAGGTTTTCAACAAAACTCTCTTCAGGGCTTCTTTCGTCGTCCAAAATACCTGGGAAACCTCAGATGTTGAATCGAGCACGCAGTGGGACATGAAACGTCATCCACCTTACATTACCCAGCCTACATATATTCTCACTTGGGGATACTTTGTTATGGATGCTCCATTACTGCACAGTACTTTCACGATCATGCACTTGGGTATCTGTTGCTCTGTAGGTTTCTCTCAACCTTACCTCATTTGGCCACTCACTTCCGGGTTCAATTCTCCTCCTCACAGCTGTGGCCACTTGGTTTTTCCTCCTACCACAACTCGTCCTCTTCCCTTTTTTAGTACTCCGTCCCCTTGGTTCCTTGCTGGTTTGTTGTCTTGTCTGTCACTCCCCAAACAGTCTTGTACTAGCTTCTTAATCTTCCAGAGTACCAAACTATTAGAGAAACACTAGTTTTGATCACACATTAACGGTAAATAAGGAATATGATTTATTTTACCCATTTATCTCATGAAATACTTAATCCAGGTAAAAGAAGAAATAGAACCAGCACTTTCAGATATCAACTGTTGGGATTGACTCAGAGGCCAATTAAACATACACTAATACTTAATTACGGAAGTAGCAGTTCCCTACGTGCACTTTGTTGATAACATTCAGGGGGACGAGTGAGTGCTGTTACAGGTATTTTGGTAGAATGGATGGTAGAAAGGAGCAAAAAAATAGTGAGTGTGACTATTAGAGTTTGGCATTTTACTAATCACCTATTGGAATTGGAAGTCAACTGGTTATAAGGGATGCTATAAATAAGCCTTTGTAAGTTATATATTTTTTGTCTTTCAGCTTTTGATGCCCTTTTAGGTGGTGGCTCCGTCTGTGCCCAGGGGCTGTAACCCATCTCAGTGTGGAGAAACTCCCCTCAGGTAATTCCCTCCCATGGTTTCTCTGTGCCCTGTCAATTTGAGCTATCATCATTCCTCAGGTTGTTTGATTAATGTGGTTTGAGGGCAAATGTGTTTGTGGCCATTGAGCCGGGGCTGGAGTTTCATACTGTATGCATGAAAACACTGTGTTAAGTTTGATTTCATCTCCAGAAAATTGAACTTGCCTATGTATTTGCTGTCTGACACGGGAGGCCAACTCAGCATGTCAAAAGTCAAACAATAATGGAACTCAAACAAAGACAAACAGGACAATATTCAAGTAAAAATATATAATATATTTGTTATATAAACTTGTACAAGATATTTTTGACATATTAGTGAAACATAAACTATATGTAAGAAGGGTAGAAATTAGCTCACTGTCCCATCCTTCAATATCTCGAGAAAAGGTCCCCTAGAACAGTTACATATGTATGGCTTTACCAACTAAAATAGCCATTTCATGTACACGAGAAGAGCGCAACACGAAAGATCTGCTTACAAAAATCCCTGAAAAAACTCTTGGTGAGGTAAGAACATTAGTTTAACTTTCACTTCCTATGTGTCAGTCTCACACGTTATCTGAAAGGCCCGAGGCGAAATAGAAGACAGCTAATTATGCACATTACGTTTACATTGAACATTGCGGCAATGGGGGTTGTGCTTTAAGCCACATACAAATCATGGTGAGAATCATTCTGTGTTGGCGTAAGAAATCCTGTTTTATACTTCTGTTGATTATTGTGGGGCTAAAGGATGCCAAGCCTTGGTCCAGTAATCTGATGTAAACTTAAATGACATCAAAGTATGCAATCTTCCTGTTGTTAAAACATGAATAAGAACTTTCTGATTGAAAACATGACCCGGTGGCTTCTGTGGCGGTTGTGTCTATTACACAATAGACCAGCATTTCGCAGAATTCAGAAATTGGAAAGAGATTTAAGGCCAGAAGATTGCAGTACCTTATTTGTCATTTTTCCCAGGTGGCAAAACGTTCTATTAGGGGGGCATCCATGCTATTTTCGGGGAGTGGGTAGAAGACACCCTGAACTGGTTGCCAGCCAGTCGCAGGGCTCACAGAGACAGACAACTTACTCGCTCATTCACAGCTAGGGACAATTCAGACTAGCCACCAAACCTGACAACCATGTTTTCGGAGTGTGGGAGGAAACCAGAGTGCCCGGAGGACACCCACGTAGGCACGAAGAGAACATGCAAACTCTGCAAAGGAAAGATGGTAGCTGGTTTTGAACCCATGTCCTTAAGAGTGTTTGTAAGGTGTACTATTGCTTAATAAGGAGGATTTGCAATCATTAGTAAGGGGAGCAATTGGCAAAAGTTGACAGGTATGAAATCGAGAGACTGTTGATGATACATAAGCACTTACTGTACACTTGAAATTAAAGTTCGTAACTTTAAATGAGTGTACAAAAAAAATGACAGCACAATTTTTAGCCTGTCGTAGTAGTTTACATGAGGGCGGCACAGCGGCTGGGTGTTTAGCGCGCAGCCCCACGGTGTGGAGGTCCATGGTTTCCAGTCTGCAGTCTCCCTGTGTGGAGTTTTCATGTTCTCCCATACCCTGCCGGGCCACTCCCGTATTCAAAAAAAAATGTATGTCAGGTTAAGTGGCCAGTCCAAATGTCCCTAGTTGTGAATGAGCGAGTGAGTTGACTGTCTCTGTGTGCCCTGCGACTGGCTGGCAACAAGTTCAGGGTGTCTCCTGCTAACTGTCTGAAGATAGCTGGGATGGGCTTCAGAACCCCCAGGACCACAGGATAAGCGGCACAGAAAATGGATGGATTGATGGATGGATAGATTGCATGTGCAAACTAAACTAGCTGATGCCGGCAGTAAGCAGTCAAGAGCAGTCTCTGTGACTGCGCAGGAATTGGATAGGTCTACATATAAGGAGCAAGTTTTTTGGGAAATAAAACTCATAACAAAATACTCTTGTTTAGAAGTGCTCGTAAAAAGAAGTACCACTGTGTTAACGTCACATACCTCGTGTTACTCAACAAGGCACCAGAGCCCAACTCAAGTATGGCTTATTTTCTGCAAGGCCCGACAGCAGTCCCGCTTGTTGGCGAGTGAGAACTACCGATGCTCATGCAGAGTCCAACGTGTCCAGCTGAAAGACATTGTGATTGGTCGGTGTGGTGAAGAAAAGCTGCTCATCGCTGGTGGATCGGTTGTCGCATGGGCTGTGCAGCCCCAGCGTCCGCTCAAAGTCCAAAAGCTGGCCCATGAAGTTGAAATTGGGGGAAATGTTTGACTTTTTCCTCTTGACCAAATCGTAGGCGTCGTTGAGCGACAAGTTGAGTCTCTGCATCAAGTAGGCCACGGTGACAGTGACCGAGCGGCTGATGCCGGCCAGACAGTGCACCAGGATGCCGCACTGCTTAGAGCGAGCTTCATCTGCCAGAGGGAAAGAGGATTTTTTTTCCCATTCATCTTTACGACACG
The DNA here is from genome assembly GCF_059441175.1 of Urocampus carinirostris. Classification (NCBI taxonomy): domain Eukaryota; kingdom Metazoa; phylum Chordata; class Actinopteri; order Syngnathiformes; family Syngnathidae; genus Urocampus; species Urocampus carinirostris. Next base: position 15,445,165 of record NC_142351.1, on the reverse strand, counting down.
AAAAAGTTTAAAACTTACTTTGGGAATTTGTTTACTCCCAACAAACATACCCCAAATATCAGGTGAACTCTAGACTAAAGGTAGGATCCGGCATAAAAAATTTCAGCCCGAGCAGACCCAGGCCCGCCACCAAGCCCGAGCCCGACAAATTAACTTGATCTGCACAAATGAGCCCAAAGCAAACCCAAAGTTTCATATATTATCTGTGAGGACCCGAGAGGGGATGTTAATAATCATAACAAATTAAATCCTGTTTTTTTTTGTTTGGTTTTTTTTGGTAACATAATCCAGGTTACATCTTTTATATTTCACCGTCGGCAAGAGTTTACATAAAAGGACATTTTTTTTCAAGAGTTGTCAGTCATTTTGACAGGTTGAAAAACAGGCCATTAACCACACCAGCAAGACGTTTTAAGAGTTTGGTGTGGCACTTTGACAGAGAGACAAAAAAGAACAATGTAGCGTGGATAATAATCATTAAAAATTAAAAAAAACTAAGGTAGCAAGAGACCTGGACCAACACAAATGTAATGAATACAATCATTATGTTTCGAACATTTTCATATGGCGGACTGGATGAAAAAGTCTGATAGGCCTCATCTGACCCTCTGGCTACAGTAGTGAGCCTGCATTCAGGCGCAGAACACAGAGTGGAAGGGCTATTTCCTTCCTGGTTTTTAACCCAGTGTTTCCCATACCATACAAAAACATTTTTACATTTACTAAAAGTCCTGAACTATTAAACACGTTCCTTTATTTGCGAAAAAAAAAAAAAACTAGTCAATCGCCCAGTTACAACTTCCAGATAAGAAATGTAAGATATTTTTCAAAGGCCGTTGTGTATAGTTAAGTGCATCTTAGTGGTAAAGAAAAAAACTTAACTCAATAAAAAAAAAAAAAAAAAAAGAACATATTGACTTAAATATGCAAAAAACATGAACTAGTACATTAGCATGCATTTTCAAAAATACTTCTATGTTAAGAATTTTGTATTTGTTTTACATACCATGAGGCTAACCTAAAAGGAGTTGACATGATGTTTCACCATCCTGCTGCTTAGGGGACCTTGTGAAAGGCTGGGCAAAATAGTGAGAAGGAAAAATGGCGCGGTTTGCTCACTTTGATTTTTATGTAGTTTGAATTTTTCCGTATACCACTTGTTTTTGGTTGCACTACACAATACAGTGCCATCTGTTGCAGGGTCCCTTTAATATACAAGAAGCTTTTTTTCTAGAAACATATGCACAGTATTAAATATTAGATCAATTAAAAAATATATCACTTAAACGGAGGGCAGCACGGCGGCGCAGTGGTTAGCGCTTGTTCATGTCATGGGAACCTGTCGTGGGTTCAAATCCAGCTCCAGACTTCCTGTGCGGAGTTTGTATGTTCTCCCCGTGCTTGCGTGGGTTTCCACCGGGCACTCCGGTTTCCTCCCACATTCCAAAGACATGCATTTCAGGTGAATTGGCCAGTCCAAATTGTCCCTAGGTGTGATTGAGCGAATGAGTTGTCTGTCCCTGTGTGCCCTGCGATTGGCTGGCAACCAGTTCAGGGTGTCCCCTGCCCACTGCCCGGAGATGACTGGGATGGGCTCCAGCCCCCCCGCGACCCTAATGAGGATAAGCGGTACGGCTAATGAGATGAGATGAGATCACTTAAACGGGAACCTACCAATCAATTTAGTAAGTTAAAATTGATACCCAGCACTACTGTAAAGACACTCCCGACTTACGTACATTTGACTAATGAATTCTGCCAGATACGATAATTTTTTTCGGGATGTGGAAAAATATCTGGAAGCTAGATTTTGTATTGTGTAAACATTTTCCCGAGTCGAGGACAGTACTGCTTCTTTCCGCCGCGTGGCGCTGTGAGAGGTCACCCAGCATCCACACCGAAGAAGAAATCTGGCTTCTACTTCCTGGTTCATGTGTGTACTGTACTGTATAGATAGATAGATAGATAGATAGATAGATAGATAGATAGATAGATAGATAGATAGATAGATAGATAGATAGATAGATACTTTGTTCATCCCCGAAGGGAAATTCACATTTGCTAGCGTGTTAAAAACTTTGACATTTTTATTGTTTAATGTCTCATGCATCCATTCAATATAGTTGGTGTAAAGTGTGAGGAAGAGGTGAGCAGTTTCTTTTGAAGTGAAAGTGGAATAATGTTGATGTGTTTGAGAAAATGGTCGGAACGCTTTTTTTGGGCCACTACACGGAGGAGGACCTCTGGAAGCGCAACTCCCGAAAGTAAGTAAAACCTCACTATATTGATCTTTATGGAGTATATTATTTTATTAAATGTTTTTTTTCCCATAAAAAACAATACAGGTTACTTATACAAGCCTTAAACATACTTATATAAACCATAAAGATACAAAATATAGCACTGAAGCAACTTACGAACAAATTCAACTTACGGACGATTGTCCGAAACCGAACTCGTTCGTAGGTGTGCACTGCCTGTAAATGGCTTTGAATTTAGTGCTTGCCAAGAATCTGACTCCATACACTTTGAACCATTACTACCCAATTTTTTATTGCCACTGACGCATGGTGACATGTTTTACAAATATTTAAAAACAAAAACACCCATCCATTTATTACAAATACAATAAAACGCTTTGCCTGTGTCGTGTTATGAATAACATATGCACACTCACCTATGAATAATATTGCCTCCGGGAAGAACTGGGATAGATTTTGACTCCAATGGTCGGAGATGGGGATCTGTTTATACCTGAAGCGTCCGTCATGTTCGAACATGTTGGGGAGATTGGGTGTGACGTTCAGGATGTACTTGATGTTATACTGGCTTAGCACATCCAGGTTTGTCGAGTCTTTGGCACAGCCCAGGTAGAGATAAGGAAGGATCTGAACCGGGAAGGCAGGTTGATTGTTGGGTAGAGGGCTTTCTTCCGGTTCGGTGGCGCTGCCAGGTTCACGGTCAGATTCCCCGTCTGAACAGTCGGAACTGATCCGCAGATTGCCGAAGCCCAGAAAGGAGAGCGGGGGCGAGGAGCTAGGACAAGAGCTGTCGAGGAGCGTTTCACAGTGCTCTGGGTATTCCGTGTGGAATTTTACAAAGCCACCTAGAGTAGAGCAAACATGATACACATTAGAAAAATCAGCTTCCTGCTTTGAGAATCATAAAAAGTCAGTGGAGTGAAGTAGGGGCTGCACGATCAACCAAAATGGAATTAATATCACGATGTAACGCAGTGGGATTGTGTAACCGTGAAACACTCAAGTAGCCGGGCGCGCAACTGGCCACCAATACGAACGCGACAGCCCGTAGCTTTACCAGCTCGTGACATTGAAAATGAATTGATCAATTAAATCGGACTCGAGGGAAGTCCAAAGACCGCAAAGAAAAGCTGATCACCAGCGGGTGCTGCCTGGATTTTTTATTGATTCTGGATATTGACCAAGGCGTACACCAAGGGCCTCAAACGCATCGGGGGGGTCCCCCGAGGACACTAAATATAAATAAATTTACTACATTTTGTTTAAGATAAATTATCAATGTAACCTTGAAAAAAAAAGTAAAGGAAACCAAGATCAGGTGCTTGTAGCCCAACAAAAAAGTGCTAACGTTCTAACCATGTATTTTCGTGTTTTGAGCAAAAATAAAACTTTTCACATGGCAGATAGGATGTGTTTCTTTACTTAACATTCCACCTCAGTGGAAATGTTTAAATCTAAGTTTAAAACTCACTTCTACTCCATAGCATATGAATAACCTACTCTTCTCGTCGGCTGAAAAATAGTCTGTGTAATATAGTGTAATAATCTGTGAAGCCCTTTGAGACTCTTCGTGATTTAGGGCTATACAAATAAAAATGACTTGACTTGACATGGCAGATAGGATGTGTTTCTTTACTTCACATTAAAATTGCACCAAAAGAACATTAAGAACTTTAATATTGTTTAAAAACACAAAGTGTTCACTAACCCTAACCCTAAATTTCCACATCATTCTGGGACTACTTGTCATCCCTCTCTGTTTCTCTAGTGTCAGTAATTCAAGTTATGAGACATAATGTGAGTCCATTATGTATATGTAATTGTAAGATACATTTGAATGAGTGCATGAAGTGAATGAATGGATGGATGCTTAGAAGGATGCTTGAAATGCGTCCGGGCATTAAATTGCATTCATCATTTCATTTCATGTTTTTTCATTTCTTCATAATTGTTTGTTGATGTTTTCTCGTTGCACTTGAATCACATGGCCGTTTCCGTTTTGCAACGTTATTGGTCCTATACCGTAAAATTCGGACTATAATGCGCACCTGATTATAAGCCGCACCCAGTACATTAAAAAAAAAAATAAATAAATAAATAAATAAATAAATAAATAAATAAATAAAATAAAACTTTTGTGCGCACATAAGCCGCACATGACAATAAGCCGCATGTTCATACATTGGTTAGTGGTGTGCCGCAAAATTTTTCCAATGTAAAAAACATGCCCTGCCTCAAAAACAGGTTGAAAAACACTGCTATAGCTTGTGAATGACCTATAGTTCACGTTGACAATATCTGTGTATTATTTGTTATTGCAGCCTGGTTATCCTGGAAGAGGAATTATGTCATGTGCGGTCCCTCCTCAAGGTTTCTTCATTTACCTCATGTTGAGGTTTTGAGTTTTTCCTTGCCCTCATGTAGGTTTTAGATCAGGGGATGGCGTATTAATAGTCTGTAGTTTGCAATAATCTGTGGTCTGTGCAGCACTTTGGGACTCTTTGTGATAAAGGGCTATACAAACAAACATGACTTGACTTAAAACTTTCACACTTTAAAATTAAAGTAGTGTGTTCAACATAAAAATGCTCTGAACGAAATTGTAATGCTGCAAAATAATCCTTATTTTCACAATGTTTTGAATCCTGAATACAAAACGCGGTTTCGTTTATTCCGTTACTCTCCAAGCCTGCCTATAATAAGGGTGCACTTTCACATTTCTCTTAAAATTAAGTACCTACTGACTGTAACTAATTATTTTATTTTCTCACAGTAACGCCCCTGGGCGTCGTACACGAGTAAATCCAGTTGGCTTGACAGGCCATTCATGAAACGCACGCCTGCTCCAGTACAGCAAAACACAGCGTAGCCATTTTGGAATTTTAATTGAGATTCTAAGCGGCACACTAAGAACTTTGCATCCTAGAAACAAGCACACTTTTGACTTGCTTGAAAGGTTCCACAAACTATAATTATATATAAAAAATGATAGTCATGTTTTAAAAAGTATTTAAATGTTGACACATGACAATAGAGATATCACCTTAACGACACTTTTACTACTGTTGGTGGATTTCAGTGACACGAAGCGTCAAGTAGAGTAAGCGACATTATATAAACTTTTTCCAAGTCTCACCTTCCAAATAGTGCGCTTTGCAGCCGTCTTCTCGCAGTTTTTGAAGAAGCAAAGCCAAAACAGACGACGAAGTCCCTCCGTCCGACCAGTTCGCCGTGCTCTCGTCATACACGACCACCGTGTCCGTTAGACATCTCCGCACGAATTTCTCTTTGTCTTCGTGGTTGGGAATAATGGTCCGAACGGGGATGTTGCCCTTCTTGAACCTTCGCAGCATCAAACCCGGGACGGCCACGCTGATGGCGCCCTCGATGTGCGAAGACTCGTACAGTTCGTGAGCGCGGCAGTCAAGCAGAAGCACCGAAGAGGCGCCTGATTCTAACTCGACTTGCAGCCATTCCACGCTTTTGGCACCCGCCACCGCGTGAGACATAACGCGCTGGGTTTGCTTTCTACATGATCCTAAAACACTCAAGTCCATGGTGCTCCATCTTACCCGCCAATTGAGAGCGCAGAAGCCGTGCAGAGGATTCGGGTTACGCCGAGAGCTTTCCCCTTTTTCTGCTTTGCTCTTCCCATTAAGCGAGAGTCAAATCAGCCTCCTTTTGCAAGAACCGATGGCTTTATCCACTCTGCAATGTCGAGAAGTTTGTTTTTAAAACAGCAAAACTGTCAACTTCAGCTCCTACTCTTCGTGCCGCTCTGCTTTTGTCATTCCTATGCATGAAAGTAGCTCGGCGAGGGAGGGAGGAGTTTGCGCTCCATAACTTAAAGTCGTAGTAAGAAAGTTATTTATCAATCACGAGTAGTTTAGGCATGGACGGAGAGGTGTTATGCGGAAAGGTCCTACCTTGCCTATGCGTAGTGCGCATGCGCACAAGACTGATTACGGCATCCCACGGAGAGTACTTCAAGTCAAGTCAAATGTATTTATATAGCCCTTAATCACAAACAAATGTCTCAAAGGACTGCACAGGTTTACAATCACACAATTACCTGATCTTAAACCAACATGCCGGCAAGGAACAACTCAAAACCTCAGCGTGAGGAAAAAGAGAAACCTTGAGAAGGGACCTCACAAGTGGTAATCCTCCTTTCAGGATGACCAGCGTGAATTACATTTAGCATTACAGTACACAAACATAGTAAACACTAGGTAACATGTTTAAAATTTGTCCGGAAAGTGCACGACAGCAGCGACGCCCCCAGCCTGTAAACTAGTCCAGAAAGTCTATGACGGCCACGACGCAGCTTCCCATCTCTGCCAGCTGGTCCATGCAGGCGTTCACATGCTTCAGGTCAAACACTGGTCCGCTGATTCTTCTCAAATCGTCCTTCTCTTTCGTGTCACCCACCAGGCAGGCAGTCGGAAAAAGACAGGACAATACAGAATATGAGGTGGGCATCAATCATAAGCTTTGGAATAGAAGTGTGTCTTAAGCCTTGATTTAAAAATTTCCATTGAGGTTGCAGATCTTATCTCCGGAGGCAGGGCATTCCATAGCACCGGGGCCCGGATGGAGAACGCTCTCAAACCTGCAGACTTCTTGGCCCTCACAGTCACAAGTAGACCGGCATTTTCCGAGCGCAGACTCCGTGCAGAAACTTAGGGGGAAATCATATCAGAGAGATAAGAGGGTGCAAGTCAATGCAAACAGTTGTATGTTAATAAGAGAACCTTAAAGTCACATCTTAAGTGGACTGGGAGCCAGTGCAAGTTGGCCAATACAGGAGTAATATGCTCAAACGTTTTGGTCTTAGTCAAAAGTCTAGCTGCTGCATTCTGAACCAGCTGCAAACTTTTGATGCTAGACATCGGGAGACCAGAAAGCAATACATTACAGTAATCAAGCCGAGAAGTAATAAACGCATGAATTAAAACCTCTGCATCTGATTGGGACAGCATCGAACGAATCTTAGCAATATTACGGAGGTGGTAGAAAGCTATTCTAGTAATATTTTTCATGTGTGACTGAAACGACAGATTAGGATCAAATATAACACCTAGATTTTTGACCGAGTCACTATGGGTGATATTACATTTGTCTAAGTTCAGGGTAGTGTTTGAAAACAACTAACGACAGTGAGCTGGACCAATAATCAACATTTCATTTTTTTCTGGGTTAAGGCGCAAAAAATTAAGTGACATCCATCTTTAAATCTCAGTAAGTCAAGCCTCCAGATTTCTACAACGTAACTGTCCAGTTGTCTCCAGTGGCACATACAGTTGAGGGTCATTTGCATAGCAATGGAAATTAATATTATACTTGCGGATAATGTCACCAAGCGGGATCATATAAATACTAAAAAGAAGGGGGCCAAGTACAGAGCCCTGTGGAACACCACAGGGGACATTAGATTGTTTAGAGGTCAGATTGCCATAGTTAACACATTGCATCCTGTCTGACAGGTACTACCTAAACCATGAGAGTACAGTTCCTGAGATACCAATGCATTCCAGACGAACAAGTAAGATGTTGTGGTCGACAGTATCAAAAGCAGCACTGAGATCCAGCAGCAATAACATTGATGAGGCACTGGAAACTATTGCTAAAAGGAGATCATTGGTTACTTTAGCCAGGGCTGTCTCAGTAGAGTGATTTGCCCTAAATGCTGACTGGACAGTTTCAAAGAGGTTAGTACTTACCATTTTCGTTTTGATTTACTCTTACTTGACTCTTTCGCTGCTTCAAAATACTCTTTTATGAGGTAGCTGTTAAGCCTGAAGTGTTTTTCTGTGGTAGCTTTTTAGATTTTATATACCTGTCAACCTCCATGGCTCCATGCCCTTACAAATTGTCGTATTTTCCCTTACAAAATGCAAAAACATCTTACACCATATTTTTTTTCAAACGTGTTCATTTATTTAGTTTAACATGTTATATTGTACATGTGTTTCGTTATATCATATATATTGTTAATTCACATTTTTCTGTTAGATACTGTGTTGCTCGACATGAATGAGGTTTTTTATTAAAAAAAAGTTCAAAAATTAAGTCGCCTGGACGTTCACTGTAGAAGGAAAAAATACATGCAAATATAATTAAGTAGAATAATACATTTTCTTATTGAAATTATTAAATCATTTTCTCCATTAAATTATTGTTGGTAATATACTGATTAAAGGGATAACCACAAACCTGTCTTTTTTCATTTTCTCCTTTTATACTTCCTTTTTTCTTAACTTCTGCATACAACCATAATAATTCGTACTATAATGCATCAAAGCAAGTGAGCCGTTTGAGAGCTGGCTCTCTTTAATGAGTTCAGCCGAAAAAGCCGGTTCTCTAAAAAGAGACGGATTTCCTTTCACTACATAACTACCACATGAAATCCGAGGCGGCAGATGCATGCGCACAGTAGCATCAAACCGCTCGCTTCGTTTGCAACGAAAAAAAAAAACGATACCGAGATAGAGGCTACCACGGCGAACACGTTTGACTTGATTGATTTGCCGTTTCGTGATAGTCGGTGTATACCGGATGGTACCCATAATTGAGTAATTTGCGTTTTTCCTTACAGATTTTCTTGTACGTCGTACACGTATTAAAATGCATAATAAACGTACTTTGTACGGCAAAAACGTACAGGTTGACAGGTACGCTGATTACGGTTTTCTATGGAGAGCACTTAACATTTTCGTTTTGATTAACCTTTACTTGACTCTTTCGCTGCTTCAAAATACTCTCTTATGAGGTAGCTGTTTTTCTGTGGTAGCTTTTTAGCATTCAGTCATACTTTCAAATTGACTTATTTATTTATTTTTATCTGTATTTCTACAGCACCTTATGTTCTCCGTATTATTATTTTTTTACTTTTCCGTGCCAATTTGGTTTGTATTTGCAATGTTTAATTAAAATCATTCAACGCAAAAAAAAAACCCAACACTTTTTTAGCATAGTGTTTGTTGACTACAGTAATAACGGAATGTATGTATGCATTCCAATTCCGTTATATGTCATGAGTAATAGTTATGTCAACAATAATTTCAGTGTTGCTAGTTTTACTCCTCTTTATAATCTACCTACTCTACCTATGCCAAATTTCCAGAAATTCAATATTTCCTTTCACTGCTTTGAGGATGACAACCAACTTTACCTTTCCTGCAAACCCAACTCCACATTCCTACCACCCGACCTCAACTTCTGCCTTTCTGAAAAAAAAAAAAATCATGGTTCACCGTCTACTTCCTTCAACTAAACAGCAATAAAATTGAACTACTTTTCATCTGTACCAAATCCACCCTATCTAAAGTTGACTTGCTCATCCCCTGAGATCCGATCTGCAACCTCAGTGGAACTGTTTAAATCTAGGCTTAAAACACACTTCTATACTATAGCATATGAATAACCTATATCTTATGTTGACAATATCGGTTTATTATTTGTTATTGCAACATCCATTGCAGCCTTGTCATTCCAGAAGGGGGATTACCTCATGTGCGGTCCCTTCTCAAAGTTTCTTAATTTTCCTAATGTTGAGGTTTTTGAGTTTTTCCTTGCCCTCATGTAGGTTTTAGATCAGGGGATGGTGTAATAATAGTCTGTAGTTTGCAATAATCTGTGGTCTGTGCAGCCCTTTGAGACTCTTTGTGATTAAGGGTTATACAAATAAACACGACTTGACTCCTCTCTTTCCGGTGACAATTCCTCAGTTTTGCCCTCCCCTCTGGTCAATAGTCTAAGTGTAATATTTTGCGAACACTTATATAGAAACTCTTGTTAGTGGTGTGCTTTAAAAGTTGAAAGTAGAATATTTTCTCTATCAAGTATGTGTTAACAATGTCTAAGTTAAAAGAAGCCTTATGATTTTTTTTCTACTGCACCTATCTGATGTTAACACCTGCGCTCAACTCAAATTCAATGCCAAACATGATTTTTTTCTTGTGAATAAATGTGTTATGCATGGAAACAATTTGTTACCATCCATAATTATAATCTGTAGATCAGGATACTAAAGTAAGCTGAATGATAAAACATATGGAAAAACTATAGTAAGCTTCAAATTTTAAGATGACATTCTTTTACTGTTTTGGGCCGCCTGAGAACAGAAAGTCTTGACCCAGCCCCAGTGCCAATTAAAGTTAGACATCCCTGCTTTAAGTGATACACTGGTTAAAGTATAAACTAAATCCATTTATTTAATTCTAAATATTTTTAGTGATACATTTGAAAATTTGAAAAGCACGGTGTGTACTATTTGTCTACTAGATGTCAATGTATTGTGTCATGCAACCAAAAACGTAGACTGAAAGAGACCAAACTGCACCATTTTCTTCTTATTTTCTTTAGTGAATGAAGTTTTATTCAACACTAGGAGGCGCTAAATAATACAGATAGTCACTCCAACATGTGCAAGTGTTTCTGGCATCATGAGAAAAACAGTGTGATAATGAGATAAGCTAAAATGACTTTTCATATGTCATCTGTACCTCTGATGGTCTAGTTGTAAAGTGTTGGTGCCCTCACTGCCACGACCTGGGCTCGAATCCCATTCAGCTTTAACTTTATTGTCAAATAAGCTCTATGCACAACATAGAATCCAGAATAAATTGCTTCCTCTTCTCTGTGTTCAAACATGCAATAGATACGGCACAATACAGATAACCAATAGCAGCAAGATTTAAGGACAAATAGCAGCAAGTGCGTTTTTGAGTCTCTTTTAATTAAGTAACATAAAATCATTGCATACAATGTATTGCAATTTGGGTCAGCGATGATTATCGATTGATCATTCTTTGCTCCAATATGGAAGTATAATATACAGTAAAACCTTGTCTAGTAATGCACACCTATAAATACTGTACACCTTTCCAATCTTATCCACTGTATACTACAGTATATTATTAGGTGCGCCTTATACTCCTGAAAATATGGTAATGAGAAAGAGCTGAACTTCAGTCTATATAACCGGTAGGTTTAATACATTCCTATAATATATTGGAATGTGCTGCATATGTCAAATTCAGTATCAAATGAACAGCCACCTTAAACGAAAGGGAACAATGTTAATCAATTTGAACATTTAATATACTGTCATGCTAACATTTTTTCTTTTATTGTGCTATGTTGGTTAACATTCACATGGTTATCTAAATATTCATACGATTGTGTAATGGGGCTCGTTGGTAAATGGGCATGAGAGATAAGGCAGGGGGCGGTGAGATGCGTGCAGAAGGAAGAAGAGCATGCTGCTCATCTGCTTCCACACGTGAGCGGGGGTGAGGGGGAGCAGATGTGCAGAGTATAAGGATTAACACAGAAAGAGAAGAGAGGCTAAACCTGCACATCACCATTTTAACAATTGCACACTTATCTTGCAACGAGAAAAATTGCTTTTCACATACCAGTGGTGCTTAGTTTGCATCCACTTCAAACACCTTCTCTCCATGTGATGCCTGTTGCTCTGCTTACTCGCCCCCTTAATGGCTGCTCGAGTAGAACTCACAGAAAGCTAATATGATGCCACCCCCCCAAAAAAACATGCATTAAAGGTATTTCTGAACAGAATCTTTCATTTCTAATTCGGCCCGGAACGTGTAGTGTTTCTCCCCCACAATCATGACATAATTGAAGGAGCATAACTCTTTCAAAATGGTGAATCCAATTTGGACAACATGTGAGGCTAGTTCTGAAACAAATTGTAGAGAACAGGGATTTCATATCACTCATCTCTGCTTGGAGGTAGGCGATTGTGGCTTTTCGTTTGTTGCGTTTAGAATGATTATGTCCAGCTAGCTCCCCGTTAGCGTTGGGGCAGCCGAGGGTTTTCCTGTTTCGCCTTCTCGCGGTTGGCTGCCCACCGTGTGTTGGATGGCTGGCCAACCTAGTATTAGCGCCGGTTTTGCAGTTTCCCTTGGTCTATGCCCGTTTTTCGCTGTTCCCATTTATCTTTGATGGTTCCTGGTTGGCCTAGTTGGTCATTGCTTATTTTTGTCTGGCCAGCCTTGCATTTTTCCCCGGAGGCTGCGACCGCCTTTTGATGATCGGTCCAGGTTAGCCCTCACCTTGCCGTTTCTATGTTGTTGTTTTTTTGCTAGTTAGCCTCTTTTAAGTTGCTTGCCTTTGGTTGTACCATTACTGCTTCCATCTACAACACAAGACTTCCACAAAAACAACAAAAAACTTAAAACACTCGTAACCCCTTCCACTAATTAACATGTAAAACAAAATGGCGACTGGCTTGCTAGGGTAATGGTGTATCTCCAATGAGGTCACAGCTCAAGATGACGAAGACAAGGCATTCAGTATTCAAAATGCATTATTCCAGAAATTAATTGGAATATACCAATGAAATATATGTACATTTTATGACAAACATGTACTATTTCCTTGCATTTTGCAATGTTTTAGAACTCAGGAATACATTTAAAGCGTCGCCATTCAGAGAGAATATGAACTCTAATAATAAACAATGAAAAAAAAAAGCATACTTTGGGGCTTTTGTGAGTGATAAAAGAATATCCCTGTCAATCACACATCCCATGTTACCTGTGCCATTATTGCATAACATGTACATTTCTACATGAGTATACTCATAGTTCATTTAAAATTAAAGCATCGCATGATAGCAATGGTCACCTGTCCGCTTCACTTCCACTTGCAGTTTGGTTACATAACTCTCTCCAAAACGTGACCGCATGATAATTCAAGTGAGAAAGGGAGCGGAGGCGTCTTTAGTTCACAGTAGTCCAGGTTTTTGCATGTCAAGTTGTGCACGTAAGTACTTTCGTGCAAAGCCCCCATTGCCAGCCCAGCACTCATGTCATGTGCACATGCACTGGAGATTGTGATTACTCCAAACATTGCCCACTTGGAAACAACAAGTGAAGCCAGGCCAGCACTGCAGCCTATGTCTTTTTTTAACACTCCTTCTGTGGCTAAATGCATATAATTACTACTTGATATTACCGTCAGCCAACAAGGATTTAAAATGTTCTTAATTTCACGAGTGCTTCATTAGTGTCGTTTTAGGCATGTTTCCTCCTCTTTATAGTTTTTGTCATTTTGGCATGCTTGTAAAGTTTTTCCAAGTCACAATAATATATTACAGCTCCGTCACCCCTTTGGTCAGATCAGTTCCAGGTTTCCGCATCACCCAATCAGTTCGAAGCATTCTAGAAAATGTTTTGCTTCTCCAGGGCGAATTATGGTTCTATTTTAATATATGAAGAATACCCTGGAGTTATGAACATATATCAATCTAGCTCTCGCAATGTTGGTGATAATTTCCAAATTCTGGGTAATACTAAAGTAAGATAACTCAATACATTTACTTGGAATCATATTTTATTTTTAAGTCAGAGGGTTTGTGAAAGTCATGTCCGGATTTTAGAGGATTTCTTAATATCCTGTATTTACTCCTCGAAGACAAATGATTGTTACATGACTTGACAATATACTGTAATTATGTACAGATAATTTTTCATTACGCTACTTCATTCTTGAGAAAATATAACAACACATTTGCTACTTCATACTTTTTAAAGCAGGACAAACCTTTTAAGTCGCGTTGGCTGCATTGGATTGGGATATTTGGCAAAGGGGTTGTGCAGGGAGGAAAAAAAAATATTGATTTGATATTTTGTACCTGCTGAGAAATGTTTGGGGACCATGGCCAACCCAATTGCCCAAACACCCAAACAACCTCAGCACCCAAGTTGGTCATGCTTCTTCCAGCACCTGTCCATGCAACCTTATTTCTAACGCCATGCCCATTCAATCACGTGAACACTTCATCACCTTACTCTTCCCAACATTCACACATAACTTACGCCTATAACACACTTTTCCAAACTCCATTACCAACCTTCTCAATATTTCAGCCACAAGCGCTGTGTCATCTGCAAACAACAACTGACTTACCTGCCACACCGTTGCACTGTTATCCATCATCGCTACACCTCTGCCAAATACTCTTGCATTCACCGCTCTCACCACACCATCCATGTGCACATTAAAGAGCCATGGTGACATTACACACCCCTGTCTCACACGAGTCAACACAGGGAACCACTCACTTGTCTCACTCCCTACTCTTACACATGCTCTGCTGTTCACATAATAACCCTTCAATGCTTCCAATAACTTTCCACCCACTCCATACATTACCATAACCTGCCACAACGCCTCTCTATCGACCCAGTCGCCTTTTCCAAATCCATGAAAGACAAACATCCTTGCGTTTTGCAAAATATTACTCACACACCTAATCCACACATCCTCTTCCTTTCCTGAAACCACTCTGCTCCTCCATCACCACCTCATCCATTTTTTCTCTCACTCTCTTAATCAAGACTCTTCCATACAACTTACCCGGCACGGACAACAGACTGATACCTCTCGAATTGCTACATTCATACTTATCACCTTTACCCTTATACATTGGCACCACACATGCACTACACCAATCAACAGAAACCACACAACTTAAAACGCATACATTCAACAAGCGTACTAACCAGTCAATCATAGCCGTGCCAGCTTTTTTAAGCATTTAGCAGTACAACCATTCAACCCAGGCGCCTTCCCCTCTTTCATTTCTTTCACTGCCTCTAGCACCTCCCATGTTTCCACAGGCTTCATATTTAAATCACCCAACACGGGCATTCTCCCCATACCACCGATCGTCCTGACTCTCACTTCTCTCCTATCCTCCACATTTCGCAACTCCTCAAAATACTATGCCCATCTCGTCCTGACTACACTACCACTAACCAGCAATCTACGTCCCTATCTTTAATTTCAAGCCGAAATGTGCGATATGCTATCACCATGCAAAAAGAAAGGGAACAAACTGTGATGAGACCAGAATTTATACACCTGTGAATAGAAGATTAGGTGCTTGATGCACAACACATGTCAATCGTGAGTGACGAAACTGAGCGTTTTATATTTACATAGTGGCAGTGGCCTCCTACCTGACCACTTGATTATTTGTTTTACTCGTAAGCCAAGAAATAACACAATCATCTGCATACAATAAAGCAAGACTTATTATTATACCACATTTAGTCTCTTACCAACAAGCGGTTTAATCCAATTTACTATTAAATCAAGCAAACGATACACGCAGATGCTGAAGAGCAGAGCTTGAGCTAAACCTCCTGAGACAAAACCCATCCTCACAAGACACGTTTGACCAGAGCTGACCAGCATTGCCTTCAAACTGATATTCAAGAAACCTGGCACAAAAAAACAGAAAATGTCTCCTGCAAAACATTGATTCCACATGTAATATTCTTAACCAAAATAGTAATAGCCAGAGTGCATAGGTGTGGCCGTGAAAGTGCAACATTACTTTTGAAAACTTGTTCCCAAATGTCGAATTGAATTTAAAATAAAGGCGCGTGATCAGATTGTCCCTTGAACTTAGTATCAAACAATAATATATAGAATATAGAGGAACACCCCACATTCAGTTTATAAATATATTTTTTTTCCTGCATTGTGACGTTAAATTTGTTACCTGGTAACATCCCAGTCCCATTGCATTAACTTCATAATTAAAATTAAAACATGACAAACTGCACTCACATTAAAGTTTGATTGAAAAAGAAAAAAATATCATGGTAGAATCTGGGGAGTCAGCTGGTTTTAACTAGCTTAAAAGAGAATGATTTTATGTATGGTTGTGCAAACAAATAAATGAAAAAATACATGAACAAACATTCATCTCCAGATACAACCACTATTGAACATAAGTGTTCAAGTTTCATTTTAATTCCAAGACACTTGAAAACAATACAAAGAGGGAGCGAAAATAATTGTTTTATCAATGATAACATAAAAAACCCCAATCTGGAAATAACTGTTTAGCGTTAACAAATGTCACTCCTAGTAAACATAAATTTAATCTCCCAAATCTGAATAATTTCTGCTCAATCTCAACCTGCAATCTTTACAAGAATATCAAATCATTTAACAGCTCCCATTGAAAACTTAGTATATTGAAACTCACAGAAACAGAAAATTGATATATTAAAAAACATACATTAATATTTCGGTCCTAAATAATCTGCCAATCCAAGCGAAATCAAAACGGCCTCTCGAATTTTGTCAGTTGTTTAAATGGATTAGTTTATACTGGGTAAATTTCAACCACTTTTGTCATTGAGACTTATCTTCCGCTGGGTGGCAGCATTGCACTCATAACCAGCCCCCATAGCGCAGTTTGTTGGGTAGATAACAGCTGATAAGGAAATCTGGACCAATTGATGCCAGCGACTGTATTTCAGCTTTGAGGCGATTCTTCTGCATCAACCTCATCTACAAAAAGAACATAACAGGATTCGAGTTAAATTGTATGAGTGACAATGTCAAAAAAAGGTTGCCTCATTAATTAACAAACAATATAATTTCAATTATCACAACTACTGGTATAGCAAATTATTATATGCTATTCTTAGTTAATTTCACACCAGAAGGGTGGTACGATTGATGAGCATAAACAGAAGAGCAAAACACACCCTGGCACATAACAGTCCTACAACAAAATTATGTATGTAAATGAATTGATTGAACACATGTACAGAAAAAAAAAGTCTTTATAGGTCTTTTTTCTGACCTCTTTAAGCCACGTAGGTTGGTCTTTTATGTAAGGTCTTTTGAGGAGGCTGTCAAGCTTATTTTCATCGGTCTTGGTAAGGGGGATCAGAGCATCCCTGGGAACCTGCAACCTTAATAAAAAATACAGTACAGGTTACCCCCAGCTGCTTTTCAAGGGTCGATAACTTGAAATCTTACCAAATTTCAGAAAATTGTATTTGCATTTTAAACAACATATCCTTGTCATTTGGAAACTCCCAATTGAGCATTTATACTTTTACATTCTAGGATGAATGCCCACGTAAACTGTAAATGCCACAAGCTGTTAGGGTTGGGCAACTGATAAAAAAAATCAGTCTGGATTTAATGGCTTGTCGCTACAATCATGTGTATATGCTTGCTCCTATTATAGCTTGAATTAAAAGTGTGCTTTTAACATTTTTTTTGTTGACAAGCGTAATTTAGAGTTGCAAGAGAGACTAAATAAACATATTTATAACAATGTGTATGTTGCTTTGGAGACATCACACGTTTATTTCTGGTTAAAGGGAAACACATTTAATGGCCTTGTAAATTTTTAGCTCTACAACTCAAGATGCTTAACTTCCCCAAAACTAATCTACATAGACGTGCTATATAACTGTGTATACAAGTATTGCAAGAATACTGAATACATCAAGTCTAGTGTTTAATGAAGTTCAATTGTCACTATCTTCTTGTGCTCTGTAGAGAAGTGAAAACAAATTAAGTCCCTGCAGTGTTTTCCCCAAATGTTGGCAACAAATTTTGTTTGCCAACACCATGCCCAATTATAAATAAAAGAGCACTATTGATTCTGACACATCTAAAACGATTAGATGTGTACTGTAAAAAAGCCTGGGATATCTTGAACACAATCTTATAAAATCCCCAAACCTCTCGAGGTCTGAGGGAAGAAGGCCTAACCACATGACGCTGGGGATGGTCAGGCTTTCAGCCTCAAATGACATAGCCTGTTTAAAAAAAGAAAGAAAAAGTATATTAAAATTTAATTAACAGAATAAAGGCACAATGTGAAAAAATTTAATTAGTTAAAAGTAATGATGGCATGCACTTCAGAGTGTTGACAGATGCCAAATAATAAATAGTTAAAATTAATTTGAAATTAAATCTTTTCAAAACAAAACCTAATAACATGGCCACTATGAGGTGAATGCCTGCAAGTTGATTTTGATGTTTTTGGTTTGTATTTTTTGGCCAGGGACCCAAACTGCTTTGATTTTTAGTTTCATCCTGCGAGACGAATGGAATCTTTTGCTACAAGTAAGTACTTTTGGCAATTATAATATCTCTTTAGTCTTAGGGATTCTACATGAAACCAGACACTGACATTCAAGCATTAGTTGCACAATAAAATTCTGGTTTGGTCACACTGAATAAGGCAGAATAGAGCAAATCGAACTTACCATTGATCCATACTTATAGATACACATGATCTCAATGCCTGCAAGAGTTACAAACACACAATACATTGGTAACATACGTAAAAGAGTCATTACTCTGCATGATTTGCAGCAGAGCTCAGAGTAAAGTACAACATTAAAAATGCATCCGGCCTGGCTGGGGTTGATTAGTTCTAGTGTGAATAATCGCCTAAAAAATAGCCTGAGGGAACTAACAGGTGCTTTGATTTGCAGACTGTTTAGGAAATATCTTTAGTCCTGCAGTGTGGGATGCAAAATAGGGAGGCAGTCAAGCAGATGTACCATGCGGGTCAGCATCCACCAGAGTAAAGACGGGGACACGGAGAACGTCCCAGAGCTTTCTCACCATCAACCTGCTGTTCACATCTGGAAAGCCTTTACCCTAAATAACACAGATGTAAGCTCTAAAATAAAACAGACATCTGTGCCGCGAGGCAACATTCAGACGTGAAGGTTATAAGCCACATGACGCTTGTAAGATTAAAAAAAATCCCATACAGTGATCAAGATGCACGGAGAAAGATTTTTGCACAAGTCATCCTGAAGAAGTCTCTGAAATGTAGCATCTTTCTCAACAACCAAGATGAACTTGGCAGATGATACAATATCTGCACATAGCTAAGGCAAAACAAAATCCTTGCAGTCAACCAGCATTGTCCCCACAATAATAACTTTGAACACATAAAGGGAAGGATACTTTGTATGCCTGAAATGTTGGATGAGACCGCGACAGCCTAAAACAAGCAAAACTTTAGCCACAAAATTATTTGTCTCATATTCAAATATGCATACTTTGTTCAGCTTTAGACCCAGTTCATTTGTGTGATGGTTTATTTGATGGCACTCTGGTTACCATATACAAGTTTGCATATATTTTACAATTCAATGTGATTAGAATAGGGAAAATTCAGTAGAATGGTTTATGTTTTAAATTGCCCCTATTCACGGCCTCTGGGTTTGGGACCGGCCTACATTGGATCGCTACAGATGAGCTCTGGCTCTTGCTCTGCCAATCTATCAGATACTTCTATAGGAGAGACAGTGTTGGAGATAGACTCTACAGCAGAATGACATGCGCTGCTTTCCACAGGACACGACATGCCGCAGTTTCAATTGGATTGCTTATGGGCCATCAAATTATTGATTTAAAAAAAATCTGATACCGATATTTGCCAATATGTTGAATATTGGCACTAACTATTTGGTCAATTATTGATATCGCTCTAAAATCAAATAATTAGGTCCACATCCCAAAGTCTGTTCAAAAACAGGTGTTCTACCAACTTTACCCACATTCGAATTTCAAAAATGAGACACAATGAATACACTATTGTGTCAGTCCAAGTAGCTATTAGTTTCGGCGCTACAGTTTACTCCGTGCACACTTCCCTTGTTTATGACATCGTAGATTAAATCATTCAATTGTATGTTTAGTAAAGTCTGACCAATCATGGAAACCACTGGGAATGGCAGGGTTTCCAGATCAAGCGGTTAGTGCAAATTGGTCTGTCATGCCTGGCTAGCCAACAGCAGCCTTCATGAAAGGTGATTGTACTTGCGATGATACCGTGATGGGCTGCCAATCTAAAAAGAGATACAATTTACAAGACTACTATAAAATATATATGTATTTGCATCCATTTCGTGTACAGTATTCTCACGCTCATGAGGCGCACATGTCAGTCTCAGATTTTATTAAAAATGTGACCTGTACCCGATCGCCCAGCGCACCTTTCGTGGCGGACGTGACTGAAGAAGTGTGGGATTTCCCGCGAAACTTTCAATTGTGGGTGTCAACGCTAACGTCTGAATTGTGGGCGTGTATATAAACCAATGGGTGTGCTTGCGCAATGTGTTTGACTTGTTTTGACGTTAAAAATGGCAGAGGGGCACGCGCAGGGCGGGTTTCGCCACAATCTGGTGTGACTGTTTTTTTTTTTTTTTTTTTACAATTTTGTTACATCCTGGTGTTTTACTTTGTTATATATACTTAAACCACCAACAAACCTCAGATACGTTTTTTTGAAAATTGTTAATATTCGTTGTTTTGGATTTCAAAAAGGTGCATTATTTTGAATGGACCCACACCCTTTGTATAGCATGTCTGATGAGTCCATAACATACGAGTTATAAAAGGGGTTAACCTGATGACTGTGAGTTCCAAAACACTGCAAAACCAAATGTTTCATTTTGACTGAACTATTGTATCTATTTTCAGAGAAGAATAGTGATTTAAAAAATATGTATTATTCAAAATAAAAATAAAAAATCATAGTTTGTGATCATTTGATATCAACTATTCCTCGAAACAATTAACTATACGGAAAATGAATATCGGTTGATTTTTTGTTTTTAACTCGATTAGTTGTAAATTAATGCAATAATTGCCTCACCATTCATACAATTGATAGACGGGGTTGATACAATTAATGGAAATCTTATTTCAACTGTTTTTTGTTGTTGTTTTTTTGTCAGGTGACTTACATTCAAACTGGGCCCGAGGGAATAAATAACTTGCAGCTCAGGATTAAAAAAACTTACAGCAGTACTTGAATGGCAGTCAATCCTCGTACCGTCCTCCTCCATATAACAGAGATCACCTGAGATTAAACCCTTGGAAGTGGCCAACTGTTAGTGACAAAATTTCAACTTTGTTACTGTTCATTGACTAAATATCTTCATTACTTTTACTCTTTTTCACTGTGCTTTGTGTAGGCAAGAGAACAAATTGGTGATGATAATAATAATAATAATAACAGTGTCTGAAACTCATGACAAAACGTTTCCGGACACCAGGGCAGAAAACTCTGAAAAGTTACCTGCCCCATTTTTCACAACTTGAAACACAATAAGAGGACTAATCGCCCAAAACAAACAAACAAAAAAAAAATATTGTTGCAAAGTGTTAAGGATTGAAAATCAGAATATATAATAGAAGAATACTTTAAAATTAAGTTTATTATAAATCTACTTATAACATTAATTGCATGAATATGACATCGCTGTTTTCCATCTGCTATCAGTATGTATCTGTATTAACTCATTTTCATTCATGCAATGTTTGCGTTGCGTCGTCTGCTACAAGCCACGTGAACTCCTCTTTCCACCATGCTTTTAATGTACGTTTACGTTTTGTAGCGTCATTATTTTTGTTAGCATCTTTTGAATATTTCTTCTTGATTCCTAACCACTTATCATTTATCTTGTGTTCTCTGTAAGTCTACTTTGGAAAATGATATGCAAATGCACGACTTCATAATGCTTGGGAAAGTCCGGAAGCAAAAAGATATTCGATGCAGGCTTCTGAACGGCTGCAGAGTCTGAAAATTGCCAAACGAACCGAAATTCCCAAACCGAACGAAGATTTTGAAATCGGAATAAAGAAAACATTTGATTTGGGAAAAAAAAAACAAAAAAACCCCCGAAAGATTTCTTTTTTCTCGAAAGTTGTCGGCCACCCGGGCGGAGACGTTTTGTAAGTTGTACTCCCGAAGTGAAAGATGCACGCCCCGGGCGTCCTGGCAGGGGTTATTTCAGACACTGATAACAACACAACTCATTTTAATATAACTCTAAAATATGTTTTAATTATTGCACGTCAGTGTCTGAATTATCATTATTCCTTATTTTGAATTATAACTCTGCACTTGGCAGAATGCTAGATGAATATCTCAGGAAGAAAAAGCAATAGATGGATAAACTCTACAGAAATCAACAATTTAAAATGAAAAATATGAGCATGAGCCTATAATATTACAGGCACAGCACTGTTTTTCATTAGGCCATACTTTTTGCCATCTCAGTTATTACCTTTTGGCAGGAGTGAAAGACCTATGATTGAACTTTAGAGGTGTGTATTTATTGCTGAAAATAATAAAAACATACAAAAAACTAGACATTTTTATTATAACGTTGCATTAGCAAGTTCATTTCATCTAAATATTATGGTTCTTCAGTTACATTCCTTGTTCTTATACACTCCTCTGTTATAGTAACTAAAAACCTTGCCTAGACTGAGAGCGATTTTTAACAATTATTTATGAAAGGTTTTTGTCAAGCACTTTTAAGCCCCATCCACAGTATACTAAAGGCTTTTGTGTGACTACGTGTTACTTTTGGCACAATGGAGCTTAAGAATGAGCTGAATCAAAAGTTGAAACGTCAAATATGCTAGAATACAAAAATAATAGGAACAGCACAGTATTATATGAGTTTATACACATACACTTGGCTGAATATCATTATTTTATACACGTTTTGGCACATGTGTTTAAACAATTTCTTAAAATACTTGTCGAGAGAACTTTTAACAAAGATGCAATGTTATCAAAGGTTGTCTTGTTACTGGTACACTATACAGGTATACTGCTAGGATTCGCCGTGCCTCCGTCCACCAAAGGGCGCCAAATTGTTTGTAGTTGGGACATGTATGTCCAGTTACCCCACACGTGTCCCCAATCAGCCTGACCCTTTATAAGGACGTTTTGGACAACACCCAGGGTTGGGTGACTTTCATTTTTCACATTCATTTTTGACAGTCAAGATCACCACCAACTGAGCAAGCGTATTGATAAGAGAGTACTCGGTTGGTTTGGACACATGGAGAGGATGGATGAGGAGCGAATGTTGAAGAGGATCTACAGAGCAGAAGTCAATGGAAGGAGACCAAGAGGAAGGCCGCAATTGACGTGGATGGATGGTGTTATGAGTGCACCGCAGGAAAGAGGTCTAAATAAAATGGAAGCTAGAGCTCTTGTTGGTGATAGAAAGGAGTGGAGAGGTGTTGTGAAAGGATAGTGGGATTGTGGACGCGTTCTTAAGGATGGGCTGGGCACCCGTATGATGCGGCAGGGGTAAACCAGTGAAAGCTGTCGGGCCCTGTTGTTGAACAAAAGAGTGTGTTGTGTCACCCTGACCCGAGTGACATGGCCGCTTTCTGGTGTCCCATTTCATCTGGAAGGACGAAAGCATGACCAACTTGGGTGCCGAGGTGCCTAACTTGTTTGGGTGCTTGGGCATTTGGGTTGACCATGGTCCCAAAAATGTTGTGTGTTTTTTTATGCTATTTATTTCCCTTTTATTTTCTTTGTTATTGTATGTGTGTGTCTTGCTGTCGGTCACCCCTCTTGAGAAATATGACCTAGATCGATCGATAGATAGATAGATAGATCACCATCATATTTTTCAGTGTCATCCTGATTGAGGTTTTGTTTCTATGTTAGATGAATGTGAGTGTGTTCTAGACTCTAGCCACCTCCGACTAGGGGGATATGGCTTCGGTATATTGATTGATTTCGATGGGTTTTTGTTTCTGGTTTGGACAGTTCAATTCTTCTTTTTGACTGCTTGGTAACGATGAGCAAATTGAAGCCCCGTGAAGCAATGAGACATTGGGTGACATGTGTCACACATTCATTCGCTACTCGATGTTTCATTCATGTCTTACTGACCTCTGCTGCAGTAGTGGAGTATTACAAAAAAACAATACTCTCTCGCTGCATCACTCTTCCGAACACTTAAACTCGCTACTAGTGCTGTGTTCTTCAGGAACAAAAAAGCTCCATTAGACCGCTCTTGGAAGTGAATGTCAGGAGCCGGCTCCCTTGAGGCACTTTTTTCTCTTGTAAATGGTCAGTAGTCATTTGTTTCCCATTGGTTCTGTGTTAAATTTAAATTGAATTTATAATATAAACGTTATTATATAAAAATTGTTTTCAAATTGTTTTCATAGATCTGGAAATATTTTGTTTAGGGACAATGTGTTTCACCGTGGGCAGTACGGCAGCGCAATGGTTAGTGCGTGTGCGGCCCAGTTCTGAGGTCATGAGATCAAACCTTCCTGTGTTGCATTTGCATGTTCTCCCCGTGCTTGCGTGGGTTTCCTTCGGGCACTCCGGTTTCCTCACACATTCCAAAAACTTGCATGTCAGGTTGATTGGCTGGTCCAAATTGTTCCTAGGTGTGAATGAGCGAGTGAGTTGTCTATCTGTGTGCCCTACGACTGGCTGGAAACCAGTTCAGGGTGTCCCCTGCCCACTGCCCGGAAATGGCTGGGAAGGGCTCCAGCAACCCCGTGACCCTACTGAGGATAAGCGGAGCGGATAATGGATGGATGGATAATGGTGTTTCACCATTAGCGTTTTTACCTTAAAAATGTCATGTGTGTTCTTGTACTTCATAGTCTATCTGTTGTACATATTTTGAATTATTTTGTTGTGTAGTGCTTTTTTGAGAGATTGCTATTATTAGAAGTTCAAAAATTTGAATTATCTAAAAATTTACAGTGGGGTAAAAAATAAAACCTTTTACCTGGTTTATTTATTTTTCTTTAGTCTCTTTTTCCTTTCGTATTAATTTTATATTTATTTTTTTCACATTTTGTTGCCGTTTTCAATTTTTTTTTCTGTGGTTTGCATCATTTTAAAGTCATTTTGCGAAAAATACCACATAATATTTGGTAATACATAGATTGAAGCATTGAAAAAAAATCTGAGAGTTGGAAGGGAATAAATTGCCATTTAAAGGGCTGTATTAAAACATTCAGTGTACAATAAGACAGTAAGATCCCCGCCCAACAACTCGAAACATGTAATATAAGCCATATTAAAAAATGGGTCTTAAGCCTCCTCTTAAAAATATCAAGGATCCCCACATACCTGATGTCCATAACCATCCCATAGGTGAGGACCAAAGTGGGTGATTTACACTGAGCTATTGCTTTTTATTTAAAAATGGTATTTGTAGGGTGAAATAAGCCTAGCTCAAAAACGTCTACCCAAAAGACCTTCTCCCTTTTCTTTTCAAAGACTCACAGTCTTTTCGTTTCCACTGAAATATCAGGCTACGTACACTTTCGTTTTGTCAGGACCACCTTTTCTCCTTTAATTTTTCCGTTACCACAGGCAGACCTGACCATTCCTGTTTCATCCCTGATCATGGAACTCAGGCCTTTGGAATGGGTGGAATGATTGCGCCCCCTGATGGACAGTGCTTGGACATACCCAGGTCTCTCCACAGAGACCACAAATCTGCAGTGGAGGACAATAAAGGCTTATAACATTAAGTTTTTTATTGTTGTTAAAACAATTGAGGCTATGTATTGATAAAATAAGTTTCCGAAGATTAGTAAGTGTGTCGTTTGGGGACATTTCTGTGTATAGATTCACTCCGCTAAATTTCCGCCCATTGGCTTGCTGTCAATTTCAAGTTTCACCTGATATCTGGAGAAAGATACCACTTTCCCTAAAAAAGGCATCACGCCCAAATGGTGTGATTTTGGTCCGGCGTCGCTGCCTCTTTAAAAAGAGATATTGACCAGAGTTTGAGCTCTTTTTATTCCTGCAATCACCTGCATGTCAGCCACTCTAGCCTGCATTGAGGCCTTGATTCAAATTATTTTTTGGAAACTTTCTACTCCTTCAGACAAAAAGATGGGAATCCAAAAATCATGGTGAAGCGCTAGGGACATCTAGAGGCAAATTTATTAAGTGACTACACTCAAGAATAATTCCCTTCAATCTTAAATATATTGAAATGACTTGTATAATGCACGGCGGCTGGATGGTTAGAGCACAGCCTCACAGTGCGGCGGACCAGTGTTGAATTACAGATACCGCAGCCTCCTCATGCAGAGTTTGCATGTTCTTCCCGGGCCTGCGTGGGTTTTCTTCCCACATTCCAAAACATGCATGTCAGGTTAAGTGGCTGGTCCAAATTGTCTCTAGGTGTGAATGTGCGATAGAGTTGTCTGTGTCTGTGTGCCATGCGACTGGCTGGCAACCATCACTGCCCACTGGCTGGGATGTGCACCAGCAACTGTCGCAGAAAATCAATGGATGGATATATTAAAATTAAAGCAAAAACCCCTACAATACTGTTTTTTCATGTTTGAGTCATTCATAATTATTGGTAGGCCTTCTTTGATAACCACCCCGGTGGCCTAAGGGTAGGGTGCCCACCTGGAGACTAGGAGGTCAATGGTTCGTATTTCGACCGAGTCATATCTAAAAATTCCAACATTTGTACCCATTGCCTCACTGTTTGGCGCTTAATATAAGGGGGTTAGGTCACCGAATGGCTTGCGAAGACAGGTGTTGTAACATGTGTGTTGGGTAGGACTGTCAAAATCATTTACTATACAATGTCGCACATGTGTGTACGGGAGCCAACCTTTAAGAAGATGTAGGTCTATTTACTTTTTCAATAGTGATCTTATCACATTATTTTTGTTAATTATTTAACTTTTTAAAGTTGTATTCTACCCATTTTACTCATGCATATGTTAAATTATTTTTTACAATAAGCCTGTTCTTAGTGTGATTTTCTTTAAATTCTAAAAACCTTTTCCTGAATATGTTCCTATCAATTTTGTTTCAAAGCTTTTTAAAGCAGTTTTTTGTGTTTGTTTTGATGCAAAACATTAAAATTAAGAATGTTATTCTTTATTATCGAGTTTGTGTTTTTGCTCTTCGATCATTTTGTGGGCTGCAGTATTTATCCACGTAATACAGCAATTGCACATCAGGATCTCTCTTTTGCCCTTGTTGGGCTCTTATTCTTTGTCAAAGCATTCATAGAGCCCAATTTAGGTGTCCCATATGAGGCAATGGCACTTCATCGGACAATTCCATTCAAACAAATTCAGCAGCAGTTAATCACAGAGGAAGAAGAACTGAAATGGCGTAGCCACCAGACAGCAGTGTTGGTGTCATTTTTCAGCAGACTTGATGTAAAATATGACAACAGTTTCAAGCATATACAATCACTTTTCAATACTTGAAAACAGTATATTAATATCCAAGAATTTTCAAGGATTCCAAGCACCCATGCAAACCCTGAAAATGAAATAAACACACTCACCACACAGAGAGATCTTCGCGGAATTTTTAACATGCAGGATACATCATCCACTATCATGTCGACAACTTTCTGCGAGCCAAACAGCTGCGGATAATGGTAATAGATGTCCCTGTGGAGGAAAATACAGATAAATGGCATAAGTATTTGGAGTTTATTGGGTGAGATTTTAAGCCAAAATTATTACCTTTTTGTAGCATATGAGTTTCTCTGCACAAGTGTGTAAGCGATGGAGAGAACCTTGAGAATCTGGGCTTCAACGTAGAAGGAAAATAATTTAAATATATAAATGTATTAGTTTTCAAAAACATCTTGAAGGAAAATCTTATATCCAAGTTATTAAAAAAAATAATTTAACAATGAAAATATTTCCTCAAAAGGGTCATTTCAGTGTCAAAATTCAGTAAATTATCTCACAAAATGTTGTCGCTGTTCTGGGGCAGTCACTTCTGATTGTCCTGACAGCACTTGATGAACTCATCCGAAGCCCAATTTCACTGTCAAAACTTAAAGAAGGACTCATTTAAGACAGGATACCTGGAAACTTATGCCTTTCCCCCATGTTTTTAACTGTGTATTTTGTAATTTTTGTGTATTTTGATTGTATGGGCAAATGTTCTTAATTTTTTAACTCTGTTTTGTTAGACTGATTGTCTAGCCCATGTTGGCCCTCATCCATAATGTTGCCGTCTGCTATCAGTGACCAAGACGATCTTGTAGATTGCAAATACCGATGCAGTATTGTACATAGTCTATCTTGCTGTGAGTGAATACGTTGTATTTGTAAAGTTTATCTTCGCTTAATAAGGGGAATTCCAATCAATAGGCGCAGCAATTGGCTGAGGTTGACAGGTCTGAAAATGGTTCTTTAAATAAAAAAAAAAAACACCTCAGTGAAATTTAATAAAGTGCGTGTTTTGGTTAGCACATTTGCCTAACACACGAAAGGTCCCCAGTTCGAGACCAAGTAGAAACACATGCTGGCCTGGAGAGGGATGGACACCACCGGGCTGTACCTACACAAGACACCACAGTAAATGGTGCCCCTACAACGCTAGTGGTTAAGGAATCAAACCAACCAACCATGTTCCAATTTACATACTCTTCAAGCTTTGAAAATCAACCTAACCACAAGTGAGTTATGAAGAATTCCCCACAGCCAGAGGCTACCTGTAAGAAGACACCCTCCCCCCAATACAATGTGCTTTGCTGAGCAGCTTAGTCACATTAGGAGGCTCTGTGTTGTTTAATCACTCACTCATCTTTTGAGCAGCAGGAAGTTATTTCAACTTCAATCCCTGCGGTCCAGAGTACATTTTTTTTCCACTGCTAACACCTGGCTAGCCCTTATGGTTGTTTCAAACGATCTTTTGTGCAAATTGAAACGATTTTTTTGCTCTCCTAAAGCAGAGGTTTCAAACAAGCGGCCAGCGAGCCAGATCAGGCCCGCTAAAGGATTGAATCCTGCCGGTGAGACAACGCTCAGAAGCGCAAGATAAAAACAAGTTGCAAATTGATATATATCCACTTGATGTTTCCAAAGCCAGGTGCCTCTCACAAACGCTGTACTTGTATTTCTCTCTCTCTTTCTCCTTTATTCTCTCTCTCTCTCTCTCTACCTCGCTTTCCCCTTCTCTTTTTGGATTTCGTTCTATCTCTCTCTTTCCCCCTCTCACTATTTCTCAATTTATCTCTTTTGTTTCTCACACACTCTCTTTCTCCCTTTCTCTCTTTTCTCTCTCTCTCTAGGGCGGTTCTCTCAGGAGGTAGAGCTTGTCTTGGGATGAAGTGATCGCAGTTCGAATCCCGGCTCCTCTGTGTTACATGTTGAAGTGTCCTTGGGTAATGCCCCCAATAAGCAGGTTAGCGCCTTGCATGGCTGCACGGCCGCTATTGGTGTGTGAGTGTGTGTGTGAATGGGTAAATGTGAAGCACATTGTAAAGCGCTTTGGGAAGTCTTCATTGTTGTTCTATCGTGTGGCCCCCCGAGTTAAAATGAGTTTGACACCCCTGCCTTAAAGGCAATGCAACATGTTCACTTGGTGTGGCTCAATTTTCTACCCTTCTAAAATATATTTTTAATTCTTTTTTTTAGCACCTTTGTTATCTTTTCAAGTCATCCATCTTAGCTAGTTTTAACAGTATAAAATGTTAGATTATTTAACAGTAACAAGTCATTTTGTTGTAGTGAAGTCACCTAACGTTGTCCCAGCTGGATCTGGATGGCAGCACAAGGGCTGGTGCCTCAGACTTGGACAGATGAGTCACTATTTCCAAGATGACATTTTCAATTCGGCTCAAAACATACCTGGATATTCAAGTAGAAATTGTTATGGGTGAAGTCAACAAAATAGCAACCAAAAGGACGTTTATTATGAGAAGGACATGATGACCACAGCTGTTTTGAGTTTTTGTCATTTCTGTATTTAGCTATTGCATTGTTATAATGATACACGTTTATTTTTAGC
This sequence comes from Urocampus carinirostris, assembly GCF_059441175.1. NCBI lineage: Eukaryota > Metazoa > Chordata > Actinopteri > Syngnathiformes > Syngnathidae > Urocampus > Urocampus carinirostris. The sequence goes on along the minus strand of NC_142351.1, from coordinate 15,415,495 downwards.
CCTTTAATGTTGAAATAAAAAAGTACAACACACATTACAAATAAGTTTAACGGTACAATTATAGAACATTGTTTCATATTTATGTTAAGTTTGTAGACAAAACAAGCTAATGATAATTTATGAATGAATGCTATACACCTAGCAAGCCGGAATTTTATTTAATGTGAAGCAAATGTCAGTTGAGTAAAAAGGTTTCTTACGAACGATCTTCTTTATCCATACGATGTTCTTCCGCCATGATTTACAACGTTTCAAATACAAAAGAGCTAATTTTGTGGTCACAAATTTAAAAAAAAAAGGCTTGAAAGTACCACAAATTACCAATGCCCGCCTGAATCCTATCAAAATTTGCCCTTAATGCTGTCTCACAGGTACGTCTTTTAAATCACTCGCTCTATTAACACACCTGATTCTTATAACAAAAACTAAGTAAGAACTAAGCTGAAAGAATTGTTTGTGTCTTTAATTTCGTATAATTTGCTATTGCAACATTCATAGCAGCCTGGTCATTTTGGAGGGGGATTACCTCCCTGACGATTTCCTGACGATTTTCTCATGTTGAGGGTTTTGAGTTTTCCTTGCCCTCATGAAGGTTTTAGATCAGGGGATGGTGTAATAATTGTCTGTAGTTTGTAATTATCTGTGGTCTATGTAGCCTTTTGAGACTCCTTGTGATTAAGGGCTATACAAATACACATGACTTGACTTTGCACAAATTATCTTTGTTTTATTGTACCTAGTCTCCCTTGCTGTGAGTTATAGGTGCAGCACTTTTTGTAAGGTTCATGATTGCTTAATAAGGGTAATTGCAATCATTAATAGGAGGAGCAATTAACCAATTGATTAAGTAACCATTGATTTGCATCTGTTAAAATAGTGCATTTATGATAGCCTTAGTATATTTGATTAATGTACAAAAGAGGATTAATGTATCATGACTTTCTTTTGGTATTATATGTTTTGGGATTCACCGGAGGCGTAATTGCAGGTCTGAAATGTTATAAATTTCTTTTATCTTCGTCTAAATTTCCTTTTGAAGGATTGGGTACTTTTCATGTTTTGATTGTGAGCATTTATTTCCCACAAGAAAAAAACATTTAATATACATAGGCAGTGATTTGCTTCTGCTTCAGCCTACTCCCTTTGAGCACATGTTCGTGTATTATATCATTGTGTTTTACAGCTGATTTTGTGCAAGTATTTGGTTGTTTCCTTCTGTTAATTAGTGGTTGATGTTGTTTTTAATGTGACTTAATGAAAAGACACAGACAGACAGACAGACAGACGGAGAAATTGAGACTCGTTGGAACAACTTGTTAAAAGCAAATAACTACAAAGGAGTTTGCAAAGAGGGGTGCCTGGGGAAATACCCCTCCTACGTGAAAACATATTTTTATAAAGTATTAATCTCGACCGTATAATTGTTGTGTCAGTTTTACATTTTTGTTTGTATGTTATCATTTTTTAAATGTATATGTCATTTTATTTATCAAGCTATTTATCAAATGTCATGTAAAAAACATTGCTGCATTTTAAGTTTTTTAATACATTGTTAGTGCTTAAAAAGGGGTGTAACATATGACTTTGCTGTTTTCAAACTCATTTTGTTGTTTCATTAAAATAATATCAAATGAACAATAATATCTAAGTGTAAATGCAAATGAGAAAATTGGATTATCGTTTTTCCTCATGGATTGCGGGTTTACGGGAGTGAGGACTGTCGGCAGAAAAAAACCCCAAGTTTTTTCCCTACTCCTGTTTTTAACCACATGCAGCCCAATATTCAAAAAGTTGGCCCACCCCTGGTGTAAACCCCTGACAACATAAAACCTTCTTCTGGACCCATCCGGATAGGCTGATTTATTACATTTGGATATGTGCATGGCCTCATATGAAAATCAACAATACCACCAAGCAAATCATTGAATCGCTTCATAATTTCCCCCAGGCTACCTGCAATGAGTGCAAGGTATTGATATATTTGTAAGCAGGGTTGGGTAGGGTTACTTTAACTGGATTCATTTCAATTACTTTTGGATTACTCCAATACCAAATATGCTAAAAAAAGACAAAAGAAACTAAATATGAATAAAATGACTAAATTTCGTGCAGGCTTGGGGAGTAACGGGATACATGGAACGGCAAAAATGATGTTGGCAAGCTGTTTGGATTTATTTTCATTTTGTTTCTGTCACATTTTATGTTAGTTTTGCCGGAGATCAAAGAGATCAAAGCCAGGAGAGAAAGCTTACCACGTGTTGTGAGTTATCATTTTAACTCAACCCTGTTTGTAAGGTTGAAGAAAACTGCAAAGTAACATTATATAGGGACTTATTTACATTGTTGATTACTTTCTATTTCACATTACTTCAAGTAAAAACCTTTCAACATTATTTTTCTCCCCTCGACAACAGGGAAGTGCAGATCAAGCCTATTAGATACTATGCCAACCAAAAAGGACAACTATTAAAAAAAAAAACAACTCCCTGCAGCCGATAAAGCTTTTGTATGTTTAGAGAGCCCTTGCAGTCTATCTTTTTGAGTGTGAAGGACTAGCCAGACTGTGTGAGTGCCAAGATCTAAAGAGAAAAGCTCTGTGCCCCTGACCCGACCCTGAAGTTCTCCTAATGTGCAGTTTTACCAAGAGTATTCATTTGCCCTGAGTGGGTTTGACAAGCTACTTCCATAGTAATGGTTCTTAATATCCAAGTAATTGCTATCTCTAAACGATGAGGGGCAACCTCCTCACCCAAACTGGAACAAAATCACAGAAGCAATGACCTCGAATTGCGGGGGTTCTTTTTCTTGTGCAGCGGAAAAGCTCAGTACCCCGCTGTTCTCTTTGCTCAAGAGAGATTTGTGTCGAGTGCAAGGCTCTAACCTGAGGAGACAGAGTGCAACGAGTCATGTGCTTGTCTCAGGATGGGTGTTTGTACTGGGCAGGAATGAGCAGGACACGGGAAGTTTAGGGGGAAGTTAGGGGCTGCGGGTCAGCAGGAAAAAGTATGAGAAGGAGGAGGGGGAGACTTGCTGCAGGTGAGGGGGATTAACTGCAGCTTGGCCCAGAGAAACTAAATAGAAATCTGTCAACCTAATCCTCACAAATAGAAAACAGAGCTGCCCTCCATTCACAACGTTCCCAGTTTAGCAAATTCACCTCCAACTCCCCCATCTGACCCCCCCCTACGTTTCCTCTTTGGGCTCACTGGCTGCTCTGTTTCTCATCATCATTTGGATGCCACCCTGACGCTAATGGGTCCTCAACCAGTTTTCCCTAAAGAGGGTCTGACTGGTACCTAACGTCCTTTTTGATTGACAGGTCAGGACACACTAAGGTGATAAAAGAAACAGTCAAAGGGGGCAAAGCGTCTCAGTGACGAGAAACGGATCTAAATGTGACCTCTTCCCATAGACTTCCACTCAAGTGGATGGACCTCTATCAGGATTAGACCCATCGGGAAGCAAACTGATAAACATGTGGTTTGGTGTGGGAGCACTCTAAGTGGCAAAGTGATGACACAGGTGCCCTAATGATGACATCCTACGATGGCTACGGCTAAGTGTTGCATTAAGGGTAAGCTCAACAAGAACGATATCGCAGAATGCCATTGACATAATGGATAAGTTAGTGTTGACTGCAGAGAACCATGAATCCATGCACGGAAATGGACAAACAAAAGCACAACCAAGATATTTGTCAAATCCCCTGCAACTTTTCTAATATAATAATCATGCTATCGTGGTACTCATTTGTTACACTGAAGCAAATTTATCCTTTGTGGAAATCCCATAAATGAGAGGATAAAGCCTCAATTTTGTCCAAAGCGGAAATTAGGAATTTGTTGAAAAAGTTGATAATAATAATATCAGTCTGTTTTCATTCATTATAGTCAGATTGAGCTTTGAAATAATCGTCCCATTGGAAGGTATTATCGAATTCAATGTTGGGAAACATTTTATGCAACAAAATTAGACATGGCACTCGAGGGTAAACATGTAATAAATACTTTAAATAGAGAAAAAAATACAAGACTCTTACGATGAAAGGCATAATAATAGTGCAATGTTTGTGAATTGAAAAGAATCGTGCTTTGTAATAATAATGCAATGAAGAGAAGTGCAATCACATTTGTCAGCAAACAAGCCCCCAAAATAAGTCACAAGGTATATATTTGTACAGTTTCGTGCATTATCATTTAGCAGCATTAAGTGAATAATTGCATAAATAGCACACTATAATTTGGGGTCATGGAAGAGAACAGACTCATTGCACACATTGGTTCTTAATCTGATCTAAAATAATAGCAATAAGTTGATGTAAATGAACTAAAAACTAGTTGTCATTCGGACAGCATGGTAAATTTACCATTTATCTAATAAACTTAGAACTACAAAAAATATTTTCCATAATATAAAAAGTCATAATAAACACAACGGTACTCGCTGCCTTGCCAACCTGCAAGAGCAAAAAAACTTCAACGTAATGTATATTATTGAATTACCTATGATGTAGTCATTCACACCCATATCTGTTCTTGTATATGATGCCCGGATTCCATGTTTTCATCTCCTATTTTTGTGTCTTGAAGTAAATACATAGAGTTTGTCAAACTCATTCAGCTAAGAGGCCACATGGTAGAAAAAACATTCTTACCTGAGCCAGACTACTAAATCAAGGGCATACAAAGTATGCCATAGCTGGAGGGCTTTGGGTCTTTTCAGAGTCTCACAATTAAATTGTGATTCCTATGTTCCGGTCCGGAAACTTCGCTAGGAAAATGCTGGTCTACTAGTGATCCCAAAAGCCAAGACGAGATCCGCAGGTTCGAGAGCGTTCTCCATTTGGGCCCCGGTGCTGTGGAATGCTCTTCCCCTGAGATTCGATCTGCAACCTCAGTGGAAATGTTTAAATCTAAGTTTAAAACACACTTCTATTCTATAGCATACGAATAAGCTATATTTTATGTTGACAATATCTGTGTATTATTTGCCCTCATGTAGGTTTTAGATCAGGGGATGGTGTCATAATAGTCTGTTGTTTGCAGTAATCTGTGGTCTGTGCAGCTCTTTGAGACTCTTAGTGATTAAGGGCTATACAAATAAACATGACTTTACTTGACTTGGGTGTAAGATTTGGTTACAATTAAAAATTATTATTCTTCACCAATATTCAATCTATTGTGCTATTTATCAATTGTGCATTTGTTAAATAACAAAAAACAACAACAAAAATTGAATGAATTTCTATTACAGTTTATTCAACTCGGATAAACTCATGCAGACTAGAAAGTGACAAGAATAACATACAAAAACGAATTTACATGATTGATTAAATCATTTAAAAGTATTTCTAATATTTTTTTTCTTTTCTTTTTTTTAAATTAAAATGTTTACCTGAACATGTCAATATACTCCAGTTTCCTCCCACATTCCAAAAACATGTATGTCATGTTAGTTGGACATTTCAAATTGTCCCTAGGTGTGAATTAGTGAGTGGTTTGTCTGTCTCTGTGTGTCCTGCGAGTGGTTGGCAACCAGTTCAGGGTGTCCCCTGCCCATTGCCTAAAGATTGCTGGGATGGGCTCCAGCACCCTCACGACCCCAGTGATGATAAGCAGCGCAGAAAATGGATGGCTAGACTCAAATAGAATATTGTCGATGATAACAATGTGAACATTGTTTGCAACAAGATTAGACAAGGCACTCGAGTATTAAAGACAAACGATGAAAAAAATAAATGTAAAAAGATGAAAACAATGTCAGGATAAATCATCGTAAATATTTACAATGGTGCAATGAAAAGAAGTGCAAAAACATTTATCAGCAACAATATTCCAAGTCGATAACTAAGCTACAAACACCCATTTTCCCTACACTATCTATTTTATACTACGACTGGCAAGATATATATTTTTAATAGTCTTCATTTCAATATTTCTTCCTTAAATGAAGATTAATTTATATAGAGAACAATGAAGTCCATGCAAGAACAGAAATGTGATATCAATTGTGAAAAAGTGCTTCATAAAATGCCATTCAGAGTTACTGATTGGTACATGCTTGTTGAATGAACATGTGTACAACATCCAGCCAGCAGCCCTCTTTTCTAGACAACACAATGCTGATAAACGAGATAACATCAGTTCTGCGAGTCAAATCATAACTCTCTGAAAATAAATGTGCCTGATATTAATTTGTGTAATGTCTTGCAAGATAGCATCTGCTTGCAGCAGAATAGATAATTAGAGACAGGGGAGACTGCAGTCTGTAACGCAGCTGTACGAGATGTTGTTGATAGAAGCTTCAAACCCAGTTCCCCCTCTGTTTTTCTGAATCCTGTCCCCTGTTAAGAACCTCTCAGAGAGGCACACTCAGTCCAGCCTGCAACTTGTGCCCACCGTTTACTGTGAATGTCACCAGGCTTGGTGGATTGCAAACAAAGGGTGGTCTGTTCTTTTTGTCTCATCCATGATTGTCATCTCCCTGCTTGGCAAAAACTAAGCCAAAGATCGGGTGGGGGTTGTTAGTCAGCTTTGTAAAAAGGATAAATTACATGGCAAGACCCTCAATGTACTTTCTACTCTGTAAACATCTGAAGCCATTTAGTGCTTCAGGATAATAATTTTTACAAGTGTTATGCCACAGTACATCTGAGCATTTATTTCAAGCGAATTCATTAAAGGATACAAATAATGCTAGTGAGGATGAATAATTTAGTCTTTGCAAGCAATTTAAATTTTTGACAGGATTAGGAGAAACAAAAAAAACTGTTTGGAAACATATAGGTGAGCCACGGAGATAGGACACAAAGACCCTCTCTGCCCGCCCCTCTGTTTACAATCATAGCTAAAGCTGTCTGGCAGTCTCGCTTGCTGTGCGATTGAAGTTCTAATTTTATTGTCATAAAATCTTCTGGCGAGCTGCGAGCCCTAAAACATCTCAAGAAAAGCCTTTGAAACTCCACGCGCAAATGTTTTAAGAGTTCAGTCCTGCAACAGCCATCTGAAATACGTTCAACTATGTCAGTGAGAACAGAACTCACGAGAGGGGCAGCAGGGCTCCTTAAAAGTTTGGTGTTTAAGAGGTGCTGGGGCACTAGGGGTGGATGAAGCGTGGAAGCAGCTGCCAAACATCTGCAAACCGCCTTTGTAATCTGTGGTTGTTCACCACTGCATTTGTCTCAGTGCAAAAATGGGAAATTGTCAAAAATGAGTTTGGTTCCCATCTAGGTATTTTCCCCATAAGAACTGTCTAAAGAGACTGTTGGGAGTAACGCGTTCCTTTGTAACGCGTTCTTGGAGCACAATTACTTTTCTTGGTAACAAGCTGGGTTGGGAATCATGCCGTTAAAAATAAAATCATAACATAACGGCATTATTTTTTCAGTAAACGGAGTTTTCTGACAAATTTTGTTTCCACTGTTACAACGCCTTTACCGTTTCTGACGGTCAAAAGTGGTGCGTTATGTACGTTTTTGTGCTTGTTTCCGTTTGTTTTTGTGTGTATTTACGTACTTTTAAATTGATGTTGTAAATGTTTTGTGCTTTTGTACCTGTTTGTGTGTGTTTACAAACGTTTTATGTGTTGACATACATTTTGTGTGTGTTGACGTCCGTTTTTGTGCGTGTTTACGTCTGTTTTTGTGCGTGTTAGCGCAAGTTTTCGTGCGTGTGTCAAAGTATGTTTTAGTGCGAGTCTATGTACGGTTTTATGCATGTTTACGTAAGTTTTTGTCTTTTTACATATGTTTTTGCGCGTTTTTATGTACTTGCTGATTCTTATTTTATTATATTGCTTGCTGTTTTTTTTGTTGTACCTGAAGTGTAGAATAAATCTGTTGCTCTTGTGGTATAATAAATATTACAGGTTTTTACAACACAAATACATCTTTGTTCTTCTCTATTCAACTGGCTCTTTGACATAAAACACCTTTTTTAAGTATTGAAATAGTTACTTTCCCTGGGAACTAAGTACTTTTACTATAAAGTAATTCAGTTAATAACTTTGTTACTTTTTGGCAGAAGTGACGAGTACCTAACAAATTACTTCTTTAAAGTAACATGCTCAGCAGTGGTAACGAGTACTGAGTACATTATCAATTGAGTAAATTGACTTTTGTTGTTGACGATATGTATCAATGTCTTCTGTTCTATACCAGTTCGCCTTTCGCTACACAACACTGATATGAGAAGCAAAGAAATGTTGGGTGTGTTTATATCTCTTTACAAATGACAGCTAGATAAAATTATGGTGGTGCTGTCTCAAGCCCATAGTGCAAGGATGCGTAAATTCAACCCTAATGATATTCTGATATTGTCCGTTTTTTCTCAGATACAATCCATATTTACAACTATAAAATACTGAAATTGGTGGGACACTTTATTTGCGCATATTTGGTTGTGTGTCATCCTTAGCGAATGGTAGGCTGTGTGTAAGGAGGGGGCATGGCTTTTATCGGAACAACAAAATCAATGGGGAAGACCGTGCATTTTACACCTACGGCTTCACTCCAGTCTGTATCAGTGATGAGTCGTTCGGAAAAACCCAACTCAATCAGCCAGTTCATTCATGATACACATTTTATCCAGTGATTCCTTGTTGTTGACTTTGAATAAAAGTAAGGAAATGTCTTTTTATTTGAAAAATTAGTTTTGCAATGCTGTATGCCATGCCTGAAAAAAAGGAATATCTTGGACATTATCCGGAAATGGTGAAGGAATCTTCCAGTGGCTTGAAGACAAGGGATAAAATGGATACGGAGTTTCTCAGCTATGTTTATTTGCAAGCTTTCAAGATTGCACAAGCCAAGACCGCTTCCGCGAGTTGGTGGACACGTTTTCTTACATTTCTTTTATTATCTGGATATTTTAAAGCATTTTTTGGAGGTCCGCTTCAATGTGAGTATTTACTATAATTCGTAACCAGATAGTTACTTTCAGAGAAATGCACTCCGTTGTGTTGTCACTAAACGGAGGGGTAACACGATTAAATCAAGTGACTAATAATTAACTAATTAGTTGTTTTCACGTATCGCCCACAATTCTGCTAATGCGCACTGATCAAAGCGGTGTAAAAAGAGAACTGGCCACAAATTTTGCATTCAAGAAACACAGTTTACAACGAGGTAAAGAAGAATAATGAGAAACGTGGGCGTAACCAGCCTGTTTTTGCTCAAGCACCCCCCAAAATAATACAATTTTAAAAACTCTCTTTTCCCTAATAATCGGCTCGCTACAACGGGTCAGGTGCAATCGACATTTCGTTCTGTGTACATTGTTACACAGAATGACAATACAAGGAAATTATTATTATTATTATTATTAAAGGGCAGTTAGGCTAAAATATAATAAAACCACTAGCTAAAATATAAAAAAGTAAAACAATACAAAAATGTGAACAACGCATTGTAAGAAATACTCCATTCCCTTGGAGTGGTTCAGTCCATTTGAATCACAGCACCACTCTTAAATCCAGCTATGAGCCTTCCTGTGTGGAGTTTGCATGTTCTCCCCGTATTCGCGTAAGTTTCCTCCGGGCACTCCGGTTTCCCCCCACATTCCAAAAAAACATTAATTTCAGGTTAATTGTCCTGTTAATATTGTCCCTAGCTGTGAATGAGCAGATGTATATCTCTTTGTGCCCTGCGCCTGGCTGGCAATCGTTCAGGGTGTCTCCTGCTCGAAGATAGCAGGGATGGGCTCCAGCGACCCTACTGATAATAAGCAGTGCAGATAATGTATGGATGGATGTAATCATAATTGAATTTTACATGTTACATCACGGGCAGCACGGCGGCTAGCGCGTGCACGGCACAGTTTTGAGGTCATGAGATCGAACCCCCTCTGTGGAGTTTGCATGTTCTCCCCGTGCTTGCGTGGGTTTCCGGTTTCCTCCCACATTCCAAAAACATGCATGTCAGGTGAATTGGTCGGTCCAAATTGTCCCTAGGGGTGAATGAGCGAGTGCGTTGTCTGTCTCTGTGTGCCCTGCAACTGGCTGGTAACCAGTTCAGGGTGTCCCCTGCCCACTGCCCGAAGATGGCTGGGATGGGCTCCAGCACCCCCGCGACCCTACTGAGGATAAGCGGTGCAGATAATGGATGGATGGATGGATGTTACATCACTTTAGGTGAAATTAAAAGAAACCTGTTTAACCAGCCAGACACTCTGGGTGCCCAGCACCCCTAATGCTCTGAATCTAAAATCGCCCTTAATAAGACTGTTGGCACACACTTTCATTCAAAAGAAGTGTTTGCAGTATTTTATGATAGGATGCTGCAAAGCCAAATCCCACGCCTTCATTCAGCTGCCGCCCTCTTTATCTTTTTATCCTGCTCCTCCCATCCCAACTTCCCAACTGTCTGCAGTAGTTTTTCACTCGTGGTTAAAGCCGATAGCTTCCGCCGTGCGTGCACTTGTGAGAAGCACGCTAGGAGAATACAATTCCTCAAGTTCAGAGAAGGACCAGCGACAGATGACTGCACCGTGAAGTCATTCAAAGGAGGTTTCGTCGAAGTACATGTGTCGCACAGGAGAAATTCCCTCACCATGAGGGCATCCGATTAACATCGGTTGTCTTAAAGTGGAAGAGAGTTTTGGAGCGTGTGGCAGCAGTGTCAGACTTTTACGCACGACATCGTTTTGCTATGGCGCCGCTTTTGGACAGGCGCGCTCCAGTTTTGCTTTTAATTTGGAGTTACTGTGTCGTTGCCGACACGGCTTTTACTAACTTTTCCGTGGACAACGAGTTCCACTCCAGCTTCATCCACCGCCGGCTGAGAAGCCAGGAGAGACGGGAGATGCAGCGGGAGATCCTCTCTATCCTCGGGCTCCCGCACCGGCCGCGACCACATTTCCACGGCAAGCACAACTCAGCTCCCATGTTCATGTTGGACTTGTACAACGCCATGTCCACGGAGGGGCACGAAGACAGGTACTCTTATCCTTACAGACCCATCTTTACAACGCAAGCACCCCCCATCGCCAGCCTCCAAGACAATAACTTCTTGAATGATGCAGATATGGTCATGAGCTTTGTCAATATTGGTAAGATATCTTCCTTTTTGTTTTCCTTGTGTTAAGTAGTTGAATCCATGCACGTTGTGGTGATGACAAGCAGCAGGCCATCAGTTCAAATTCCACAAGAACGAGTAATGACCTGCAAGTCTGCATGAGCAGCTTGTCATTTAAATCAGTGGTTGGAAACCTATTCTGTACCATGCTTTGACAATATGCGGCAGCATTAAATTTGTTTGTACTTTTTGTAGATCTTTAATAACACCAATTATAACATTTTTGATAATAACAACAATTATACTATTTTCAATAAAAACAACATCGTTAATAATAATAATGAGCTCAAATCAGCCTTATAGGCATGTAGAACATTTATATGTCCTCGTACCCTCACACCAAAATCACATTCATTCATTTTTCAAACCGCTTATTTTTAAGGGTCAGAAAGGTGGTGAGCCCATTGCAGGCATGGTTTTGGAATGTGGGAGGCGACTGGAGTGCCCGTAGGCATAGGGAGAACATGCAAACCCCACACAAGGAAGCCAGTAGCTGGAATCTAACTTATGATCTCTGAACTGTGAAGCAGACATGTCTATAGCAACCCACTTCGGTCGACATAGTAACGTTTTAATGCAAAACTTTTCATGTGCCAAGTATTAAAATCACAAACTCACCAAATGAACCAACTCTGCAAAAATCTTTTTGGTGTGTGTTTTTGACATGGGATCCATGTGTCCTCCAACTCTGTTGCCAAAAGTTTTTCCATAGCAGCAAGTGCATTTAGAATTATTCTAGCATGACGTATCATTTTACATGCTGATTGGCTATGATTCATCCATCACTGTATGTTTTCCGGGTGGGAATTATTGTTTCTAACTTGACTTTGCCCGCCGGTGAGAAACATCCATTCCATCCATCCATTATCTACACCACTTATCCTCAGTCGGGTCGCGGGGGTGCTGGAGCCCATCCCTGCTATCTTTGGGAAATGGGCAGGGGACACCCTGAACTGGTTTTCCAACCAGTCGCAAGGCACAGAGAGACGGACAACCCACGTCCTCATTCAAACCTAGGGACAATTTGGACCGGCCATGTAACCTGACATCCATGTTTTTGGAATGTGGGAGGAAACCGGAGTTCCCGGAGGAAACCCACGCAAGCAAGGGGAGAACATGCAAACTCCACACAGAAAGGTTTAATCTCATGACCTCAGAACCGTGCCGTGCACGCGCTAACCACTGCACTGCCGTGATGCCCACCTGTGCAATCCTCACCTATGTTAATTTAAACGTACCATCACAAAGCCCTGGTTCAAGTTTAGTCTGAAACATACCAGTATCAGTAAAACAATAATAGGTAAAAGAAATAATGAAACTTTTCTTTCCCTGCAGCCTTGTACCAAACTACCCACTACCGGTTAGCGGTCCGGTGGTTGCAACCATTGATTTAAATGACCAGCCTGACTGATTCCATTTCTTCCACCACTTGTTACGTGGAAGACAGCAGCACAGTTTGCGAGCGTCCCTGTGAAAATTGCTGTGCAGCTGCTAGCGTTCAGGTGTTGGCGCTATAGTTGTTGGAGCGAGCTCCACCATGTGTTACGGATCTAAAGAATGAGGGAGTCAGCAACACAGCGAGATCAAAAAGCGCAGCGGCTGTTCCCTTAGGCGTTCCTATGAGCGCCCTGGCGGCTGAACAATGGAATTCATCAGTGAGCCATGCCCATTTTAGTCAAAACTGTTGTGGTGTATAAAGGGACTTTTTTTAGGTTTGTAGTTGCCCTTTTACACTCCTGGTAAGATCATCGTCAAAGTATCTTGGCAGCAGACAGGGAGGTGACACTGGCTTCTCCGCTGCGCTGTGTAATTACAGTGGGAGCTGCTGCATTGTGACTATTTTCGACAGTGCACAACACAGATGGGTTTGACCACAGAGACTAAGAAGGTCCAAAGCCCCGGCAAAGTGTGCGTGTAAGCAAATGCAGCGAGATGAAAAACAAGAAAGTTGCTTTTGGAGTAAAGAGGTGCTTGCTCTTTGATCTGTGCTCCGCAGGCATAATGCATTAGGAGGAAGTCGTAAATTCAAAAGTTAATTCGTAAAAGTCACTTTAAACTTTTAAAACTGACACAAATTCTGTACTCTCTTATATACTGCCTTTATCTTGCTAACAGACTTCTGTTGCCACTTGTGATAGCTTCAGTTTCCTAGCAGCTTGATTAGAAACAGCAGATACACTTTGTTTCTTTGCCTTCATTTGAGTGTAAAGGAGGATCAGATGGATTGTCCATTTCCTCCCCAAATTCCTTCCTTTCCGCATTTGCTCATTGTGGTTTTTATTTTTATTTAGGTCGACAAAGAGTAGAACTAGTGTGGCTTTCATTTAAAACAGGCCCTGGGATTGCTGGAAGTCTCTTGGGCCTCTGTGCCAAGGTGTATTGGCTTACAGTTACCCTCAAACTCCCCTATAGATGACTGCGATTATACAGTACTACTAAAGTCTGTTTAAATACACATACTCGATAACGGAAACCGTCACTGTCATGTGAAAACAACTAATCTCCTAAATGTCTTATATTGAATATATAATTTAAAGAGCAGTCATTTTGTTTATACATCTATCTATCTACCTTGGTCAAATCCCTCAAGAGGGGTGACCAACGGCAAGACAAATATACAAAAACAAAGAAAATAAAGGAAAAAAAGAGAAAAAAAATTAAAATTAAAAAAACATTAAAAAAAACACACAAACATTTTTGGACCATGGTCAACTCAATTGCCCAAACACCCAAACAAGTTAGGCACCTTTGCACCTAAGTTGGTCATGCCTTTGTCCCTCCAGATGAAATATATATATATATTTTCAAACAAGATTAAACATGGCACTCCAGGATGAACACATAAAGACTTTAAACAGTACTTGCAGACTTGCCTTTACTTTTAAGTATACACAATTTGATCTGATATTTGATCTTACTTCTATAAGTCATTTAAGATAATTTTTCTCATGTCTTTGCATCACTTTTTCATTGCACTATTGTTCCAATGCACTTACAACATAGGCTGGTCTCCAAGCACTACCCTCTTATTTTTTTGCCTATTTACCCCAACATTCTTTATTCTTTCTTTATCATTTTTGTCTTTTAAACCTGAGTTACATGTTTGTGTCGTGATTACTGATGCGGGACACTTTAGTCTGCTCCGTTGGCGCCAACAGCTGCGGACGCTGATTGGCTGCTTCCTTCTTTTTTTAAACCCCCGCCTTCCTGTCAACATTTGTCGGATCGTCTGCGAACCTACGCTAAACGCTAGACAAGCTTTTGTGACTCCTGACTCTATCCTGCCCTGTTTTCCATCTGATTCCCGTTGCCGACCTCTTTTCTGGACCCATTTATGTTTTTGCTCCTCCGTCCCCGGCCATCGACCCGTTTTTCCTCGCTCTCGACTTTGCCTTCGCTCGACACGGAAGTGCCACTTCCGCGTTCCCATTGATCTGTTACCCGTGACTGACTATCACCAGATCGTGGGTGCAAGCCCTTTCCTCTTTCTAAATAAAACTGAGTAAAACGAACGCAATTGGGTCCCGTCTCCGTTCCCGGTCCGTGACAGTTTATCCTTGAGTGCCACGTCTAATCTCTTTGTAAACACACGTTATCAATGACAATAAACATAGTTCTAATTATTATTTTATTTTCCCTAAGAAAAATTAAAAATAAAATATAGTAAAAAAAAAAATAAGTATAAGCTTTGTTGATTATTTTCTTGCGTTAACAAAAACAACTGGTAAAAATATAGTAAAATCGATACAATACCCTCATCCTTTTAGATCAGTTTGCTAACTTTAAATCATTTATTTTCTTATTCCTACCCGCACCCCCAAAGAAAAAAAAGAATTAAAAAAAAACTAAAATGGGACATTTATAAAATTAAATACCGTAATTCTTCACCCATTTTTCAAGTTTTTGCAGTCAGCAGTGCAAGAAATTATTTAGGATCAGTTCGCGTGAGAGATCAGCAAGGTTTGGTGCGGCTTGGGGACGGACCTCCCATCCAGGAAGGTCCTCTCGCTGAGTTGCCTCCATTTGAAGGCCAGCTGTGTAAATGGCTTACAGCATACCTTTAGAATGCACTGTGCTATGCACTCAGCCTGGGCCACCCAAACACGTTGTACTTGTCGCAAATGAAGCCAAAAAGCTTAAGCATGAGCTATCTATCCGTAGCAAAAAATTGTCGAAATATTTCCCCATCTAGTAAAATAAAGAAGAACTAAATTCAGTATCTGAATAGAGTCTTCAAAGGTAGTCTTCATTTTATACTAATTTGCCCACAACAGAATTGAATGTGATTGCAGAGTTCTGTGGAAGAATTGCTTCTTAAGTAATTATTAATGATTTCCCTAGGAACAAATTCTAGATGGCAGCAAAATGGGCTAGTGCTGCTATGATGGTGCACTTTAGGTCACATACTCTGCGGCTGTCAAAGATCATTCATACTCAACTTACAATTTCAATGTCAAACTCCGATAGGTTTTACAGAGAAGCTGATATAATAAAGACATTTAGAACTGTAATTTGCAAGCTGTCAAAGTGAAACAGTACCACCAGGTCACCTATGTTTTTGTTAATCATAGCCTTTTATTGAACACATTCATTATAATGATTTAAGTCAGATATTTCCTGGAATAGAAATAGATTAACATACCGTAAATTCCGGACTATAGAGCGCACCTGATTGTAGGCCTTACCCACCACATTTTAAGAGGATAACAGCTTTTGTACTTACACAAGCCACACCTGTACATAAGCCGCATGCACCCACATTAAAACATGTAAAACAATCACAAATATACCCAAACCCGACTTTGAGTCCCACGATTGTAATTGAAAATGAAGTACACGGTCCAAAAACCACAGCCGGCAAAATGAACGTAAAATAATACCGGTACTTAAGGTTTGATGCAGATCTGCAGAGTCTGGGTCCCGTTGAAAATAATCCAAGGAAAAAAAAATTATATTTCCAAAGGTAAGGGTGAGAAAAATATATATCCACTATTGTCCGCTGCGTCCACAAACACGTCTCACCTTACTCCACTTCCCATCAGCCCCTGTTGTATTTGCCCCTCCTTTTTGATTCGCCCGTGGAAAACGTATCAGAATAAATCTCTAAAATAAATACATTACAAAAATATACAGTTGCAAATACATATTATACATGGTTACACATATTTACAAAGAAAGACGGTACACCGAGAGAGCTTTCAAAGCTTTAATAATATTATAACTTTCATCCCAAACCGTGCCTGTGAAGGGTAGCAAAACGCTACTAGCAACACGCTCGCAACACAAGGAAACAGGTCTGGTAAAATAACATATGATGCTTGTAAAAATCCCGGTGAACTGTCCTCATCTTTCTCCTTATAACTGACGTCATTAAAGTCGTCTGGGGAAGAGACGTTGTCATATAGACGTCGTCCGACGCTCCTTTAATAAAAAACATGCTAGCAACAAACTCCCATATATTCCACCGGTCTAAATCTTACCTTTTGTACTAGAGCGCCGCTGGCGGCTGTTAGAAAAATAACATAAATTGGCCGCTTCACTAAATAAGCCGCAGGGTTGAACATTTGGGAAAAAAGTAGCGGCTTATAGTCCGGAATTTACGGTTACCTGAATTTTGAGTGATAAGATGTTTATATTATTCCAGTATGAATGATAAGTAAAAGAAAAAAAATAGCATTCTTGATATGTCATACACATGTTTATTTTTAGCATTGTAAGTATTGTAGATGTATATTTTATTTGTATGCTCCTCCTGTGTAGTATTTGTATAAAAAGCCATTTTTTTTCATTATGAGTGCTGGCATTTTTGAGAAATAGCCCCAGGCTATACATTTTCAGGCTATCATCAAAATATTCTTTGTTTTTGACTGTTTAAGATTCACTCTGCTT
Organism: Urocampus carinirostris; assembly: GCF_059441175.1. Classification (NCBI taxonomy): domain Eukaryota; kingdom Metazoa; phylum Chordata; class Actinopteri; order Syngnathiformes; family Syngnathidae; genus Urocampus; species Urocampus carinirostris. The sequence goes on along the minus strand of NC_142351.1, from coordinate 15,398,535 downwards.
TTTTAGTTCAGCTTAATAGAAAGGTCAAACTGGTGTCCAAGAACTTGCTTGAAATCAATATTATCAAAGTGTTCTGAGAGATATGCTACCTAACTGTACAGTCGCTCCTTACTCATGACCATTTGACTTACGATAAACGGTAGATACAAACATTTTTTTCGGGTTGTCAAAAAATATTTGTACATTACTGTACGTTAGATTTTGTATTGTGTGCACCTTTTTCCGAGGACAGGACAGAACTGTAGTGCTTCTTTCCGCCGCTACCCGCGTGTGAGAGGTCACCCAGAATCCACCCGGAAGAAAAACAATCCGCTTCCTCTTCCTAGTTCGTGTGTAAACATTTTATACTGTCTATCCTATGTCTATACTATCTTCAGTGCGCTAAGAACTTTGACATTTATATTATTTAATATGATCTGCATTAATATCTCGTGCATTCATTCAATATGTTTGGTGTAAAATTTAAAGAAGAGGCGAGCCGTTTCTTTTGAAACAAATGTGGAATAAGAAAGCTTGATAGGGTTGAGAAAATGGTCGCAACACTTTTTTCAGTCACGTTTTACCACGGAGGAGGACCTTTTGAAGCTTATCTTCCAAAAGTAATTTACACTTAACTTAATTTATCTTTATAGAGCATTTGTAGTATTTTATGAAATGTTTATTTTTTAGGACAAAACAATACAGGTTACTTATATACACCTTAAACCTACAAAATATAGCACTGGAGCAATTTAAGAACACATTCGACTTACGAACAATTGTCCAATCACATTCGTAAGGAGGGAAATGCCTGTACTAATTTGTGCCCCGGCTAAGAACTACAATAATAATAAAAATAATGCATTTTCAAAATAATTCACGAAATATGCGATTATATACTCCTGCAATATGGCATTGGGCATTGGATTTCCTTTGTTTATTTGTATTTACACAGAACTTTGAGTTGTATTTTTATCGATGCAATATGTCAACAACATATTTTCAACTATTGTTATAACCATAATAGTCTCCTGATGGCATTATGCACAACTAGCCAAAAACTGTATGGTATCATTTTCTGAATTTGTGTCTATACGCATGTTTCGGATGTTTCTTGGTTTGGGCTTGTAGACAAAGAAAAGCAGTTTGTGTGTCTGCTCTCTCAGTAGTTACTTGTTTTTCATAACAACCACAAAAAGTAATAGTTTGTCATCATCATCATCGAATATGTCGTCACCAAATAGTCGTGTCCATTGTGCGGCTGTAATTAAAGGCAGATGTATTTATATATATAAAAAAACTATAATATCTGTTAATAGATAGATAGATAGATAGATAGATAGATACTTTGTTCATCCCCGAAGGGAAATTCACATTTCCAGCAGCATCCCTGAGCTGAGAACAATCGAGAACAAAACAATCGAAAATAACACGGGAGCTGCTGGAGTGGCTGCCATTCGTGACGGCGCCGGAAGAAAAGATTCAATTTGAATCATGTACAAACAAACAAATAATTGAATCATGTACAAACAAACAAACAAACAAACAAAATATTCATGTAGCCTAATGGAACAGAAAAAAAATACATATACAATATTTTAGTACAAAAGTTAGTACTCTGTATGGTGGCAGATGTCTAAAGAACACTTACGAATGTGTCAAATATGGTGGTAAAATTGTAGAGGTCATCAGTGTAATAACAGTGGAAATATGCAAATCAATTCAAAGGTATCTAAAACCAAAGGGACATTTTAAGGCACTTTGAAATGAAGCAGCGTTATCAATGTGCAGTAGTCCACAAAGCTCTTTTCTATGTCTATGTATTGCATATTGTGTCTTTGTCGCTCTGGAAGAGACATGTTCATAATGCCACATGTTACATATCGTATCAATGTTAATTGACTATGTAGCAGCTAGCTTGACTTGAATTACTGCCGGAGTGGCTTCCTTTCGATAATCAATGGCATTTGAGAAAGGCGGCTCGTTCTTGGCATCAATCGTATCCACAATCATTCTTGTCCATGCTTCGTCATTTACGGCTGTTGTACGATTCTCCAAACAATATATACAAATGCTTCCTCATGGCTGGCTGTGTGTCTCATTATTTGTCGCTCAAGACTGTTTTAAAAGAAAATGAATTCCACTAATAAAGTCATAGTTAATCCTTTTTCCCCCCTAGAGCAAAGTGCCAGTTTGTTTTGTTGAATTCATTCTGAAATGATGCTTTTGGTTTGAGTGAGAAATGTGTGGTTTGTCCTCAGTAGGGACCTTGCTCCTGCGTTACAATAGTGATCAGACAGGGCACTACTTGGTCCTGCCACTACATGTGCACACCTAGCACCGACTGCGTTTGATGCTATTGGTGATCGGCATTTTGTGTGGGGTCACTTTTTGGAAGAAAATGGTGCAGCGCCTATGGCTTCAAGCATTTCAAGTATAAGTAGTATTTGATACATTTGGCCCTTTGGTTGCCAAAATCTTCAAGTGTGTGGGCCACAGAGGAATACATTGCACTTCCCTTTTCGTCATCACATCCATTCTGAGTACAAAACACCACGGTACCCATCCATCCATCCATTATCTGCACCGCTTATCCTCAGTAGGGTCACGGGGGTCCTGGAGACCATCCAATTCGCTCGCTGCTTTACACCTAGGGACAATTTGTACCGGCCAAATAACCTGACATGCATGTTTTTAGAATGTGGGAAGAAACCGGAGTGCCCGGAAGAAACCCACACAAGCACGGGGAGAACATGCAAACTCCACACAGGAGGTTCGATCTCATGACCTCAGAACTGTGCTGCACACACGTTAAACACTGCGCCGCCGTGCTACACTGAAATAATTTATGAGGCCTTTCTAGAGGAGAAATTAGTTGATGTTTTCGCTAACACTGTTCATATAATTCAGTGGTCTCCGACTTGCTCTGTACCACAGACCGGTTTAATTGTCTGACAATATTCTCGCAGACCTGCTCAATAATAAGATTAGTAATATTAACAATACAGTGGTACCTCTACTTACGAATGTCTCTACATAAAAAAAAGTTTCAGGTTACGAAGTACCTGATTGGGAAAATATTGCATCTAAGTTGCAAAGGTGTTAAAAATAAAGTGTAGTACGCGCTGCCAATAGGCGCTCCAAGAGTTTCCAGAACGTAGACGAATTGGCTATCGCTTAAAAACTGCCTGGCAACCCAGTGCGCATGCGTGCTCCCAGCATGCTCTTTGTGGCACCATCATATTTCAGAGTTTAGAGACGACGAGAAGGAGGGGTTCCAGCAAGATAGTGGGGCAGAGGATGCAGCCATCATTTAATCAGCTCAAATTAAAGACAATTTCAGCAAAATTCCATGAAGTTTTGGAATTTGTGGAAAGGAATCACCCGGAAAAAGTGTTGACAAGTCACGCTATGTCTGCCTTGCGCATTTCCGACGAAAATAAATTGTGAACCAAAAAGGTCAATAAATTGTTATTATTGTCATGAACCAGGACGGAATCTCGGACCCAATTGTGTTAGTTTCAAAGGAATCTTTATTAGAAAGAGTTGTCGGAACTGGCTTTGGATGCCGGCATCTGTCGGACATCAGCCGCTTCGGACGGAATGGCAGTTCCGTGACAGGTAGGTGGAATCGGTACTGCTTAGCGGGCAGGTCGATGGCCAGGGCGTGTGAGCAGGTCGAAAACGTGGAACGGAAACAGGTCAAAATCAGAAGGCAGGCAAGAATCAAGCAAGAGTAGTCTTTGGTACTTGGTAATCTAGCGAAACACGCAGGAATACAGAAGTACTGTCTGACGTCCTCCTCTGAACGCTGACCGCTTAAGAGGAGAACGTCAGCCAATCAGAGAGCGCGCCAAACGATTGCCCCCAGGTGACTTCACTTTGGCAATCGTGACAATTATTTGATTTAATCTTTGTTTTGTTACATTATGCGCCTCTCGTTTTATGCGTTAATTTAAGTTTAACATGTATTCCTTTCATGTTTCATGCTCTTTTATGATATCCATCCATCCATTATCTGCACCGCTTATACTCAGTAGGGTCGCGGGGGTGCTGGAGCCCATCCCAGCTATCTTCGGGCAGTGGGCAGGGGACACCCTGAACTGGTTGCCAGCCAATTGCCAATTGCAAATAAAGAAAAATCAAAATAAAAAGCATAACCAACTGTACAATTGTTCGGAATCTCTTTTTGTCGTGTGGTCTTTTTTTTTTTTTTATATAATTCACCTGAAATGCATGTTTTTGGAACGTGGGAGGAAACCGGAGTGCCCGGAGGAAACCCACGCAAGCACGGGGAGAACATACAAACTCCGCACAGGAAGTCTGGAGCTGGATTTGAACCCACGACAGGTTCCCATGACATGAACTGTGCCACACAAGCGCTAACCACTGCGCCGCCGTGCTGCCCCTTCTATAAGTCATTTAAGATAATTTTTCTCATGTCTTTGCATCACTTTTTCATTGCACTATTGTTCCAATGCACTTACAACATAGGCTGGTCTCCAAGCACTACCCTCTTATTTTTTTGCATATTTACCCCAATATTCTTTATTCTTTATCATTTTTGTCTTTTAAACCTGAGTTACATGTTTGTGTCGTGATTACTGATGCGGGACACTTTAGTCTGCTCCGTTGGCGCCAACAGCTGTGGACGCTGATTGGCTGCTTCCTTCTTTTTTTAAACCCCCGCCTTCCTGTCAACATTTGTCGGATCGTCTGCGAACCTACGCTAAACGCTAGACAAGCTTTTGTGACTCCTGACTCTATCCTGCCCTGTTTTCCATCTGATTCCCGTTGCCGACCTCTTTTCTGGACCCATTTATGTTTTTGCTCCTCCGTCCCCGGCCATCGACCCGTTTTTCCTCGCTCTCGACTTTGCCTTCGCTCGGCAGGGCACACAGGGACAGACAATTCGCTTGCTCATTCACACTTAGGGACAATTTGGACTGGCCAATTAACCTGACATGAATGTTTTTGGAATGTGGAGTGCCCGGAGGAAACCCATGCAAGCACGGGGAGAACATGCAAACTCCACACAAGAGCTTTGATCTCATGACATCAGAACTGTGCCGCACACGCGCTAACCATTGCCCCGTCGTGCTGCCCTCTTTTATGATAATAAACAAAAATTATACTTTACTTTTGCAGGGCTTGGAACTGATTAGCACGTTTACATTCAAAATGCGTATCTGCTAATAAAGTTTTCAGGTTACGAAGCTCCTCCCAGAACAAGATTACAAAGTTAACACTGTAATAAAATTATTAATACTTTGCTTAAATCCACAGCGTAATCACTTGCCCTCTAGGGATTAAGATGACATAGGAAAAGCTTTCGATTTTATCTATCTGTGAATCGTAAGACCCTCAAGGCTGGAACACGGTCAGGATAGGGACCACGGAATGCAGTGTGTTAAAGACAACTTTGGCTGTGAGTGGCTGGAGGTATTCTTTTAGGTCGCTGGCTGGATCCTTGTTAAACTGGCTCCAGATAACTCTTTTTTGCCTCTTGTCAGCTCGCTGGCTTCTTTCAAACTGGATTGCAGTGTCTCGGACGACCTGGCTTACGGCTCCAGTTTGGTCGGCCCCTTAAAGAGAGTTGTCAGCTCTTGTCTGCCTGAAAAGAACAATACTGTCCGAAAGATGAGTCCTCTACATCTGCCTGCAAAGCCTGTTCAATAAAATGAAATGATCTGCATTTATATAGCGCTTTTCAAGTCAATGACTTCCCAAAGCGCTTTACAATATGCTCCACATTTCCCAATAGCAGCCATGTAAGACGCTAACCTGCTTATTGGGGGTATTAGGGGTTCAGTGTCTTACCCAAGGACACTTCGACATGTAACACGGACGAGCCGGGATTCGAACTGGGATCCCTTGATCCCAAGACGAGCGCTCTACCTCCTGAGCTACTGCCGCCCTGTTCAAAAAAGTACTTGGGCTTTGAATGCGCTACTTGTACTTAATCTATTTCTTTGATTTATGCTATTTTAATTTTATTTTCTATTAAAGTACTTGAATTTGATAATTTTTTTTTATTATTTTTATCTATCATTAAATTAAATGTATATAATTGTTGAGTAGATGGATTTAGATGATTTGACGATCTGATTGAATAGTTGTTTAAAAAAATATAATAAAAAAGGTGTTGCTGCAGTTATTCAGTACTAGAGTTTTCACCAAGTTCTTTTGTACTTTTACTCAAGTAGTTATTTGGATAACTACTCCTGACTTTTACTTAATTAATATCATAAAATATTTTGCTACTCTACCCAACTCTGCTCTTGTGTCATCAGCTGTCAGGAATGCATGCTCCAATCATACCAGAGGTGTGCATTTATTCGTCCTCTCCCCACCTACGTGCCTGTTTCTCCTTGCATTCCTCCGCAGTGGGCTGCACATGGAGCAGAGGTTAATATAGATGTTTCCCACTGTCTGCTGGACAGAGCAGCTGTGCAGAGAAATTCAATCTTTTGGCAGTCCCTCTTTGCGACCTCCTCCATCATGTCTGGCCCTGTCTTTGATTTATCCTGCACGCAAGACCATATGACTCCAAAAGTCTCTACTTTCCTTCCTGTGCAAACACTATTGATTATCAGCACCAGTTGGGTCCCGGGTAGTTTGCTTGTATTTAGTCTCCAAGCATCAGCTCCGGTCCTCACCTCTTGGGTTTAAACCTCCTGTTTTTTCAGACATAAAAAATTTCAACACTTTGTTTTGTGTGTTTTTCCACTCCCCACCGTTTTCTTGCACACATCCACACACTTTCTCTAAACCCCGCACACAATAACCCATGATTTCTCACATTCCTACACTCATAAATACACATATATCTTTCTTGATCCACTCCAACATTCCGATACTGTTTCAACTCGGGGTGGACATTATTGAAAAGTTATCACGATTATTTTGATTGATATTGCAATTATTTTAATGGTTCAGTTCTTTCAATTAAAAAATCACAAATAATCAAAATAGAAAAGAATAGTCTTTATTGTCATTTATAACATTTATATCTGCAACAAAATTAGACGTCACTCTCCAGGATAAATTACATAAACACGTAATATAGACTGAAAATGGAAAAATAAGTTCGGCAACCATATTTACAAGATAGTGCTTCTATACTGACTTTAGTTGTTAAGTGCAATTTCCATTCGTATTAATAGTGCAATGAAAAGTAGTGCATGATTATAATAGTACAATTACAGTAGAGCAATTTAATTCCATAATTAAGCTCTTTTCAATACAACTGGTAAGTTAGTTTGCCCGCTTTGAGACTGGGAGGTCACTGGTTCGCGCCTCGACCGAGACATACCTAATTGGTATAATGTCGATACACCTGACCCGCTACAACGGGTCAGGTGTATCGACATTTCGTTCTGTGTACATTGTTACAAAGAATGACAATACAAAGGAAATTATTATAATTATTATTATTATATATTTTGATCATTGCCATAGATCCATGCATCTTTTTAACTGATTCTTGAGCACCGTCAAGTATGAATGTGTGAGAGTCAAGCCATTGCATTGGATTTCTTTTTAAGTCCTAGTGTTACATTACCCTTATTATCCTTGATTCTCTGATGTGTATGTATAGCCTTGAAATTTAAACTTCAGGAAGATCACTTAAATATAAACAGGGTAGGGTAGGGTTACTTTAACTTGATTACTTTCAATTACTTTTGGATTACTCGCACTAATCACTGCATGGCTCTGTGGCCAGGACCTTGACTCGGCCTCTTGGCTGAGAGCAAGTGTCTCGGCCCCTTGGCTTTGTAGCGTATTATGATTTGACCGATAACGGATAATGGATAATTGATAAAGAATATAGAACAATAAACCTTAGAACCCCCCCTTAATACCAAATATGCTAATAATAATAATAAAATTACTAAATTTTGTGCAGGCTTGGGGAGTAATGGAATACATGGAACGGCAAAAATGATGTTGGCAAGCTGTTTGGATTTATTTTCATTTTGTTTCCGTCGCATTTTATGTTAGTTTTGCCGGATATCAAAGAGATCAAAGCACGAGAGAAGGCTTACCACGTGTTGTGAGTCATAATTTTATTCATATTTAGTTTCTTTTGTCTTTTATTAGCATATTTGGTATTGGAGTAATCCAAAAGTAATTGAAAGTAATCAAGTTAAAGTAACCCTACCCAACCCTGAATATATACCAGCTCAGTAGCCTAGATGGTAAGGCGCCCGCTTTGAGACTGGGAGGTCGGTGGTTCGCGCCCCGGCCGAATCATTCCTAAGACTTAAAAAGTGGTCGGCGGCGCCCTCTGTTGGCTGCGGCTGCATCGGCTCGCTACAACGGGTCAGGTGCAATCGACATTTCGTTCTGTGTACATTGTTACACAGAATGACAATACAAGGAAATTATTATTATTATTATATAAATAACCCTCATTCAGAGCCAGCCATTTGTCTTAGATGTAATTGTTGTGTTGCAGCCGTTTTTCACCAATATGCCAATTAAGTTTGGTGGCTATACAATGAAGCAATCTATCAATTAAAAGATGTAACACTCTATATCCCTCAGAAAAAGTACATCACTACCTTCATGACCATTCATGAGTAAGTAGGCCCACTCTGGACTTTGCTCACGCTATGGAGATGACAATCTTTCGGATTATTGTTCCGCTGTCGGGATGACAATCTCGTGATCTCTTCAAATACGTTGCATGCACTATTATTGCTGAATGAGTTTCCTTTTATCTCATTCATCTTAGAATCTGATTCAGCATATTTGGTTGATGTCACCAATGTTTTTCTCTAACTGGACCCAGTTCAGGTGTTGTCTACGAAAGAACAGGCGGCGAGGATGTGTGCATGCTCCTAAAACCATAAAGGCTGGCCAGCTGTGGTCAGTACGGCTAAACAACCCCATCCTTTCTGCGATTGCATAACTGTGGACTTTCTCGTAGTGTCCTCCTTGGCTTAAAAACTGACATTAAGAAGAATATCAGTGTTTTGGCGGTATGGGATTTTGCTGAACACAGTAGCTGGGTTTGGCCATTTTCCTTTCATCAACACGCATACCCATCAGAAGTGGGGTTTGCGAATAATCTGATTACAAGGGTAGACAGGAAGTGACGTCAAATTGCAAATAGTCCTCGTTTTGGCATTTCTTCTTTTCATTAAGGGATGATTTCATTCATGTTACGCAACCAAATGAACGAAGAACCATGTTTGTTTCTTCCTTGCTTATATTCCATTACTGCGTCTCGTGTAATAATAAACTTATAATTTCCAGGAGAAATCAACTAACACACGTAAGGCTTTTTTAACAAGTAATCCAAAGTTTGCATGTATCATTTGTTTCCGTACACTAAATCGACAGTTCTTTATGGTTCCAAAATATAATAATCGAGGAACTGTAGGTGCCCAATAATGCACACAAGTTAACTAATTAAATGAATGGATATGCATGCAAATAAAAAAGACTAACCCTACCATTTCAATCAGACACTTTATGATGGAAACAAGACCAAAATCAGATTTCATGACATTGTATACATAATTCTTTGCATAATATTGTCTGCCGGTCCGGAGCCTTGGCTCTGAAAATGTTGGTCTACTAGTGATCCCAAGAGCCAAGAAGAGCTCCGCAGGTTCGAGAGCCTTCGCCATTCAGGCCTCGGTACTCTGGAATGCTCTTCCCCCTGAGATTCGATCTGCAACCTCAGTGGAAATGTTTAAATCTAAGCTTAAAACACACTTCTATTCTAAAGCATATGAATAACCTATATTTTATGTTGACAACATCAGAGGATGGTGTCATAATAGTCTGTAATAATCGTTTGCAATAGTCTTTGATCTGTGCAGCTCTTTGAGACTCTTTGTGATTAAGGGCTATACAAATACACATGACTTGACTTGACTTACTTCACTTCAAGTAAAGTCAATTTAAAGAAATAAAGATATAGTTTTCAAATGAACAACAAAATTAAAACTATATTTAACAATTACTAGTGTGTATGCATGTTTTTTGTTTTTCAGAATCAGTATTGTGCGAATGTTATTCCTGAACCAATTTATAAGCATCGTTGTCTTTTTTGTCCTGCCCCTTCTGTGGTGTATAATTCATACTCCCTGTGAATTAGGAAAAATAATTCTGCCTGTTCCTGTCCATTTTGACATCTTAACTTGTGTGCATGGCACACACCATTACAGACAAGGTTGTAATTGAACTCAAATAACATCCAAAAGATTAGAAATAATTATCCATCCATCCATCCATTATCTGCACCGCTTATCCTCAGTAGGGTTGCAGGGGTGTTGCAGCCCATCTCAGCTATCTTCGGGCAGTGGGCAGGGGACAACCTAAACTGGTTGCCAGACAGTCGCAGGGCACACAGGGACAGAGAATTCGCTCGCTCATTCACAACCGGCCAATTAACCTATCATGCATGTTTTTGGAATATGGGAGGAAACCGGAGTGCACGGAAGGAAACCCACGCAAGCACAGGGAGAACATGCAAACTCCACACAGGAGGTTCGATCTCATGTCCTCAGAACTGTGCCGCACACGCTCTAACCACTGCACCACCGTGCTGCCCAAAAAAGGTGATTAACAACATGTATAAAATTGTGTTTCTCTTTTTCTCACCTCAAACTAACCGTTTTAAGTGACAAACATTATGATTATGTTCGGCCATGGGTCCATCTGTATTTTTCAGGATGACTGAACTACATCATACAATGCCTTTATTTTCATTCTGATCAGAGCGACCAAATTACTTCCCACAACGCTTTTCTTTATTCAGTACAGAATCTTATGTGCTATGTAAAGACTGCGAGTCGGCAATACAGTACTGTAATACAGTCAACTCTACCTAGAGTGGCACATAACAGCTCAAAGGAAGTTTTAAGAAGGTAGACCAACAAATTATTTGCTTTGAGCGTGTAGGAGGGCACTATTACAATTACAAACAACTGCCAAAGGCTCTGGTATTGAGCAATGAAGATTTCATATGATGGACAGCGTTGTATGCCTCAGTTAACAAAATTTTGGACTACTGCAAATTCAACTCAAAGCGTGCGTGTTTAAATTGGGCTTGGATCAAAACATGCTTGAACTTTCCGGATGCCCAAAAGGAATGTTCTCAGAGCTAATTAGTGCTATGCAGGACATGTTTTACTGCTTTGTGAAGAGCGGGGAGTGAGGAGAGGCAATGGAATGTTTCAGTCTGTAGAGATAGCCATGCCTTCCTATTAACTCATTCCTTTAAATGCCAGTCATGATTTGATGTATTATATGGTGGGCTGTTGCATAAATCAATACCAGAAACTAAGAAAACTAACCTCGTTCCTCCAGCGTCTGTCATAACATTTCTTGGAGAAAAAAAATCTGCTTTGGATCTGATTCACCTGCGGAACCTCATGGTCCAAGATGACATCTGGGAATATGAGGCAACTTCTTTTCACTGATGTTCAACTTAGCAAGACGAATGATGAAACACTTAAGTGAGAGAGAAGCAATGTGGCAAGGTGTTCAAAAGCCCACATGCTCCAAGCAGTGGGTGTTCTAAATCGGCTAGAGCTCATTCGTTGCCTGGAATGTTGAGTTTGTGAGCAAGTGTTAAAGGAAAAACATACCGACAGTATTTTTTAAATGGACACATAATGCTGTTTATTGTTATTCAAACACGTTTTGCCACTTTTTTCTTCATCACAGTTACTCTGGCCTTGGCTTATCAGTGACCAGCAGCATATCAAACACCCCTACATTGCACTGATCACTAAGCAAATGCAAATAGAGCTGCTCTGCTCAAATTAGGTGGGATTAGGGACCAGGTGGGATTAAAAAAGCATGGGGTCACATTATATCCAAACAGCATTGCGTTCCTTGAGATCAAATCAGGCACTTTTATACCTTTTTATTCTGGGAACAGGATGTACTTTTGCTTTTATGTGTTTGTGTGTAATAAAACACTATTTTGGAGACAATTTCCCTGCCTAGTCACCAGTGTTGTGTGATGTGTGCTTGTGCTCTTAGCAGAACATTTCCATAGCGGAAGCCTTATAATATCGACCAGACTTTGTCAGCCAGATCAAAGCAAAAGTCGATGTCTTATTCCTAAGGAAAGGAAGCATTACGCCACTTGTATTTGAGCGTTAAAGATGAAGGCTTTATTTTCAATTGTTCATCTGAAACCGCTTATTTCCTTGTTTCATCTTAAAAAAAGATTTTTTTATTTATTCTTTTAAGCTTGAATTGGATGGAAAAAATAAGAACATGTCTTAATCTGTATTCTCCTTTTGACATGGGTATTTACTGGATTTATGTAATGGCTGCAATGGTTCAATTTTGATTGAGAGCATCATATGATACATCCATCCATCCATCCATTGTCTTCCGCTTATCCGTGGTCGGGTCGCGGGGGCAGCAGCCTTAAAAGGGAAGCCCAGACGTCCCTATCCCCAGCCGCCTCCTCCAGCTCATCTGACAGGGTCCCGAGGAATTCCCAGGCCAGCCTACAGTCTCTCCAGCGTGTCCCGGGGCATCCGGGACATGCCCAGAATACCTACAGAAGTAGGCATCCGGGAGGCATCCTTATCAGATGCCCGAGCCACCTCAACTGGCTCCTTTCAATGCGGAACAGCAGTGGCACTACACAGAGTCACTTCCGGATGACTGAGCTTCTCACCTTATCTCTAAGGGAAAACCCAGACACCCTGCGGAGGAAACTTGTATCCGGGATCGTGTTCTTTCGGTCATAACTCACAGTTCATGACCATAGGTGAGGGTAGGAACGTAGGTCGACCGGTAGATCGAGAGCTTTGCCTTTCGGCTCAGCTCCCTCTTCACCACAACGGACCGGTACAGGGTTCGAATGACGGCAGACGCTGCACCAACCCGTCTGTCGATCTCCCGTTCCATCCTACCCTCACTTGTGAAATCGCCCCCATATAATACAAATAATGGCAAAATAAAATTCAAGTCAAAAGGGCTTACAAGTGCCACAAAAATGTATAAATGTGATATTGACCAATCCTGGGTACTAAGGGGACCTTTAAAAGGTTTTGCCTTCGACCAAAAGTAAGAACCTGTGATATTGATGTTTAAAAATAATTTCATTGTGTTGTTTTCAATTTGCAGCAACTTCAACTTAGCCCACTTGTCAGTAGTAAACGAGTATTTGAATACAGACACTAGATTTGAGCATTGACATGAACAAAAATTGGTTGAAATTTCTCTCAGCAGCCATTGATTTTTAAGTCCTTCGAGATCTAACCCACTGTTTAATATTTAAAAAGTGCATTGCTGAAGCAACTGGGGATCATACTGTAAAAAACAAAGAATAAAGGAAAAAGAAAAATATTGATTTACCTTTTAACTGACCTCTTTATTTGCTGATCCTCAGCAGTGTTTTTTGCCTAACGTTTCTTTAAAAACTGATCGAATGACGTCTGCACGGGTTTGACAATCCGTCGAAAATTCCCGAGACAGACACGTCATCATAATGAGCAATCGCTCGACCTGTCAACACTTTCCAAGTGATTCCTTTCCACAAATTCTGAGACTTCATTGAATTTTGCCAAAATGTCTTTAATTTGTGCTGATGGAATGATCGCTGCATCTTCCTCCTTTTCGTCTCTGAACTCCTTCTGCATGGCCGTGTGAGTTTTAATATCTTTCTATTATCTCTTGCTTTGTTTCAATTGCCAGAAAAAGTTTCTTCCGCTTCCTTTCTCCTTGTACATTTTTCTCTTAGTCTTTCGTAGAGTCCATTGTGAATGATAGCTCTTCGTTGCAGTACAGTAGACTGTTTACAGAACGAGAAGGGGACAGGGAGAGCATGCCGGGATTCACGCATACGCACCAGGGTAACCAGGTAGAACTCTGGGAATAGCAAATGGCAGTTCATACTGTACAATTTTTTTTACTTTGTATGCTTAAACGCCTTTGTAACCAGAGGCAATATTTTCCCTGAAACTTGCAGATACATTTGTAAGTAACACTGTATTAAAATGGAACGTTTTAATATTTGGAGCACCATGGTCTCTGCAGCAGGTGGTAGAAAAAAATACCATTTTGTCTGTAATCTGTACATAGATGAATGTAAAAGTGATTTAATTTTGAATTTGGAAGACACATATCTCTCAACACGCATAATACAATACAAATCAAGGATAGTAACATTACAAGTTAGTGGTTCAATTTTGTCTGATTTTGTGGTCCAGTTGTCATGGATATTAATGTAGTTCAGCATGTAATGGCTCTCATATGCCTAAACAATTCGAATTAATTAATTTGAAGAAACAGCAAAGAACTAGCAACATCAAAGTCATTTTCGTAATATATTACCGTGCATGCATATTTTAAGAAAGTCGATTCAATTCATACACTGTATATGTGTGATAGTATTGTGTTACAATTTCAAATGTAATAATTAAGTTTGGCCTTATAAAGCAGATACTGGTATTTTACCCTGAACATTTAAAAAGGTCCTTCCAAAGTAAAACTGAAGCTTTACTTGAAAAATTTGCAGTATCAGTGTAGTTTTGGTCTCTTTCTATGACAACGCATTTAAATTTTCCGTTCTACAGTCAAAATCCGTTTTGGTACTACTGGCACTGAATTATGGAAGATTGAATACATACAAAAACAACAGATTTTGAGTGCCATTATTTTTTGTCTCCATAAATCTGCCTGGAAAATTATTATAGTAGGGTGGTGTGACTGAATAACACAACAGGATTACAGCCCAAAGGCTTCCTGAGCTTCACTTCAAATTTGACATTCTACAAAAGTTTTCCTTAGGAGAGTTCCAGGCAACCAAAAGTGTGCCATTTGGGTGACTCTTTGGAATCTATTCTGGAATACAAAAATGATCTTAAACCCGAATGAAAGGTAACACTTGCAGCTATCTTATCCATCATCCAGATTCAAAAAATAGGAAACTTAGCTAGCGGGAGAATGCCGTGCTACTGTTGCGCGGAAACACAGTAAACCCAAAATTATGCTGAGCAAGAGCGTATTCATATACCCAAAAAGTAAAGTTAGGATTTAGATTGTTTGGAACAGTTTGGGCTGATGCCTCGTCTGTCAAAGACTTTTTCAAAAGCACGATGATGCGTAAAGTTTAGCGCACATGAAGTGAGTTCACTGCTAGTGTTTGACAATGTTTGCTTTGCGCAAAAGGCTGCTATTGTTGGTAATGTTCTGTATCATTTGCACCTGCGAAAACTCGCGTTCTATCTATATATAACATGCCTCGGAATGCGTCGAAGTTTTTCTGTATATATTGAAATTCCCTTGGCTATGACGCCACTGACCCTTGGGTGGGCAAAGAAAGGTTTTTGTTCTTTGAGAACTCCCCTCGTAAGAATTCTACCTATGCGCCAGAAAATATTTTTATTCCGCTCTTAATAAATAAAAACTCAACTCGGCTGAGGTCATATTTCGAAACTGCTTAATATTGACCAAAAGCCGGGTTTATTAATGTAATGATGGTCTGTTTTTATATAGCGCTTTTGAAGACAATGAAGACCTCCCAAAGTACTTTAGTTTTCCCTTTTAAACACAAACTAACCGATAGCAGCATCAGCCAATTAAAATCAACTACCTGCTATCATATATAACATATAACATGGAGGAGCCGGGAATGGCCTGTGACCTCTTGATCCCAAGACAAGTGCTCTACCTCCCGAGGTAATGCCACCCCATTAAAAATGGAAACGGATAACAATCAGTTCATCTGAAGAAATGACTGGGCGGCACGGCGGCTGAGTGGTTAGCGCGTCCGCGAAACAGTTCTGACATCATGGGATCAAATCCAAATACCAGCCTTCCTGTGTGGAACTAGTCATTTGCTGCTTGTTCGGTTGGAACCAGGCTTGCCAGCCATTCCGAACTCTTTTGTCTTGTAAGCCAGGCCTTTTTTGGCTCTTTGCTGGCTCTGGGGAACTCAGGAGAACTCAGGAGAGAAAAGAAAGTTGAGAGGGCTTGGGGTCAGGGAGTGGCTTTCCCCCAATGCAAATCAGAATGCTGACCCTACGTTGAATATTCTCCACAGCTAAATTCAAAGGAAGACTCCCACTGGACTGGTTGCAAGGCAATTGCAGATTATATTGAATGGATGGATGGATGGATGGATGGATGGATGGATGGATGGATGGATGGATGGATGGCTGGATGGATGGAAGGATGGATGGATGGATGGATGGATGGATGGATGGATAGATGTATGGATGGATGAATGGATGGATATATAATTATCTTATCACACCACTGCTGAATGTGACCTAAACATGTGTGATTGGCAGCTAAGTCAAAAGAATGAATAAACCCAATTTGATTAAAGAAAGTGACACTTGCATTTCTTTGCTTCATCACACACAAGATGTTTGACCAAATTATGACCTTTTGGAGGAAATTTCGAGTTTTATGTTGCCTGGCAAATAATAAACGGCTTCGCCCACATTTTATGGAATACAGCCACAGACCAAAAGCTGTGTTGTATAGAACTGCCCATCTGTTTCACATTTGGGTACAATTGGGGGAATTGCATCATATAAGTATTGCCCGTGGAATTTACCAAAACAGTGCAGAATGGTGGTCGCCAGCTGGTTGGTGATGGTGATGGCTGGTCAAGAAAAGATTTTGGTAGGATAGTTCCTGGTGCCTGATGTCTAATACATCTCGAAACAAAAGAGAAAAAGGTTGTGTTTTGCTTTTTTCACATCATCAGTGCATGTTCCTCGTCAAGTCAAGTAACATTTTTTTGTATAGCCCTTAATCACAAAATTTCTCAAAGGACTGCACAGGCCACAATTTCACACACCCCTGATCTGATTCTAATCATTCTCTTCCTCTGCTTGGTCTTAACCCGTCTTTATTTGTTTTCAAATGATCAGTTTTTATACTGATATATCTAGTCAAATGTTTTAACTCAAAAATTTTAACTGAATTTTAGTTCAAATATTTTGAAACATTTGCCAAACTACTTCTGCACTTCTTAATTGCAATCTAGGTACTGGAGCTATGCACCCCTCAATGCAGTAATGGTAAAGTCACAATGGTGATCACTTGTCATCAAGGAACACATTTTGCTAAAAAGTTTATTAGTCAAGAAAAAAGGGTTTAAAATAAAGAAAATGCATATATTATTCGAAAACTGTATGCAAATTCCATCCAACTAATCTACCATCCAATTTCCCAAACCAATACTTTTCAGGAAACTTGACCAAAAGTACGCTTATTGAAGACATTCTGAAATATAGCAGTGCGTTTGAGGGCTTTATATTCAGCGGAAAAATGAATAAAAATATCTTGTCTCTACAGTGCTCATTTCTCAAGTACTAATAAACTTTCCTTTTTCATCTTTTTGGGGGTTAGCGTTTGGACTGTATTTGAAACAGGCCTTTTCTTACTTTTGCCATTTTACTCAATGAGGGACACTCATTTGGTTTACAATTTACAAATGTCATGTTTATTTGTATAGTCATGTTAATCACAATGAGTCTCAAAGGGCTGCACAGATCAAAGCCTATTGCAAACCGATCTGAGAGTGCTGGTCTTCTGATGATCCCGAGAGCAAAAAAGTCTTCTGCTGGTTCGAGAGCGTTCTCCATCCGGGCACCGGTGCTGTGGAATGCTCTTCCCCCTGAGATTCGATCTGCAACCTCAGTGGAAATGTTTAAATCTAAACTTAAAACTCACTTCTACTCCATTGCATATGAATAACCTACTCCTCTTGTCGGTTGAAAATAGTTTGTGTAATATAGTGTAACAATCTGTGAAGCCCTTTGAGACTCTTCGTGATTTAGGGCTATACAAATAAAAATGACTTGACTTGACTTGACTATTATGACACCATCCCCTGATCTAAAACCTACATGAGGGCAAATAATACACATATTATCAACATAAAATATAGGTTATTTATATGCTATAGAATAGAAGTTTGTTTTAAGCTTAGATTTAAACATTTCCACCGAGGTTGCAGATCGAATCTCAGGGGGAAGAGCATTCCAAAGCACCGTGGCCCGATTGGAGAAATCTCTCGAACCTGCGGATCTCTTCCTGGCTCTTGGGATCACTAGTGGACCAGTATTTCAGAGCGAAGGCTTCGGACCGGAACATAGAGAGAAATTAAATCTGAAAGATATGAGGGAGCAAGTCCATGCAGGATTTTGTATACGACCAACAGAACCTTAAGCTAACAGGGGGCCAATGCAGGTTAGCTAAAATTGAGGTAATGTCTGGAACATTAGACAAAATAATGGACAAGGCCCTAACAAAAATGGGGTTGATTACCCCAACTATTACCATTTGGCCCTTTGGTGTGCCATTATACATCAGGCAGATTATTGGACTTTTAAGGGGTCTTTAAGGGGACGTTATGAGTCGGTGGGTTTTGCGTACCAGGGATTTCAGCAGCTACAGTACAGCTGCGTGCACAAGGTGTATTTGGTGAGATTAATAAGCAAAGGATTGAGAAATATAGTGGAAAACAGCGTGTTTAGCATTACAGAAGCTCTAAAAATGGATTTATTACACTTTTGGGGCAGCAATACAGTTCACTCCCGTTTGTCACGTAAATGACACTAGCTGCTCAACGCATCCAATGGAAGCAATGTAAACAATACGTTTACATGAATTTATAAAACTCTATGTACAGGTCGAATCGGGGCTTAAGTGGAAGTATTGGTCATGTTGAGGAAGCGTAATTGAAACATATGAACAGGGTTGGGTAGGATTACTTGACCTTGATTACTTTCAAATACTTTTGGATTACTCCAATACCAAATATGCTAATAAAAGACAAAAGAAACTAAATAAGAATAAAATTACTAAATTTTGTGCAGGCTTGGGGAGTAACGGAATACATGGAACGGAAAACATGATGTTGGCAAGCTGTTTGGATTTATTTTCATTTTGTTTCTGTCGCATTTTATGTTAGTTTTGCTGGAGATCAAAGAGATCAAAGCCAGGAGAGAAAGCTTACCACGTGTTGTGAGTCATAATTTTACTCATATTTAGTTTCTTTTGTCTTTTATTAGCACATTTTGTATTGGAGTAATCCAAAAGTAATTGAAAGTATTCAAGTTAAAGTAACCCTACCCAACTCTGCATATGAATGCACTTAATTATCTTCTAACAAGCAGCAATCCTACATGTTCTATATGTTCCAGGCGGTTACATTTGTACTATACCATAAATCTCTACCATAAGTGAGTGATGCCCAGTGAAGCGTGAGTTGGAACTTGGCCCAAAGCTTTATGGCTACAGAGGGATAGCATTTTTGAAGACAGCACTAAAAACATGAAAGGCCAAGAACTGCAGGTTAGAAAACACATAAAGATTTAGTTTGACCACAACTAAAAACCTCTTTTTCCTGTGGTTACTGCCTCAACTTGTTAAACAAGCAACCGGACTGCCATAAGCACACCTCCAGGCCGGCTCACACACACACATGAGCTTGTGTGAATAGGTGCGCAAAGACATCAGCAAGTTCATTAGTGATAATCGTGTGTGACTAAGGTTTAATGTGAAAACTGTTTTGACCCTTTTCCAGTCCAAATACATCACCCGGGCATGATGTCATCAGTAAAAAACAGCAGGCAGGAAGTCTTGACATAGTAATCACCCCTACTGTGGTTAGCTGAAAGATCAAACCCTCTTTAAACTTTATAGGATAAACATCTTAAGCAACTTCTCTGCAATCCCAATTTTGTCCCCGAGCTCGTGGAAACTATGACTACTGCTTAATTAAAACATTGTCAAGGCAATTTACTGTATTTTCCGGACTACAAGGTGCACCCAAAAACCCCAAATTGGCTGGTAATCTGAAAATGCGCTCTATATTCCTGTGTACCTTATATGTGGATAAAATAGTAACTGCATTACCATAATTGTGCAACTATTTATCAGTCCAAATTTTGTTATCTCTGACAGCAATTGCATTACAATAGTGGTAACTGGGATTGAACCACATAGCAATGTCAAGAGCACTGAATCCTAACCACTAGGCCGCTAAGGACATGGATGGTTGTTCTCAGTTGCATCACATTAATGAAAGGAAAAGTGAACCCAGATTGTTGACAAGAACAGATGCAGACAACACATGAAAACGCGTCAGGTCTTATCTCATTATCACACTATTCTCAGTCACATTACCAGATAGGTTAGAGAAATAAGAACAGGTGATTAACAATATGTATAAAATTGTCTTTTTCTCACCTCAAACTTACCGTTTTAAGTGACAAACATTTTGAATATGTTCGGCCATGAGTCCATTTATATTTTTCAGGATAACTGAACTACTTCATACAACTATTTTCTTTTCATTCGGATCAGAGCGACCAAATACCTTCCCACAACGCTTCTCTTTATTCACTTCAGAATCTCATGTGCTTTGTGAAGACTGTGAGTCGGCAATACTGTTATAGAGTGGTCCTCATTCTTTTCTGTACAAAAGACCAGTTTAATGTGTGACAATATCATAGCGTCACAGCCCAATAATAACTTTAAAAATTTGGTACTGTGACTAAAAATAGTGTGATGAGGAGATAAAACTTAATGCCATCTCGTGTCATGTCAGTTTGCCTGGTGGTCTAGTAGATACCATCCAGTGCACTTGCATCCACGATCCGGGTTCGATTCCCATTGTATCTGATGTTATGCATCTGCGATCCCTGATACATTTTGACTGATCAATCAATGGACAAATATGACTTATTTAATATTTTACGCAACCTTATCCCTTACTGTAGTTTTAATTCCATGCACCTTATAGTCCGGTGCGCCTTACATGTTAAAAAAAAATACCCCAAAAGATTATTTTTGGGGGGTGCGCCTTAAAGTGCTGGAAATATGGTACATTTGACTGATTTTTTTAATCAGCTCCTAAATTATCTCCACAGGGCTTCTGTGGAACATACATCTCAAAAGATTTGAAGGCAGTGAAGGGGGGAATATTGAGTCAAAGTTTGCCAGTACCAAGGGTGAGATCCCCTGTGGGCCTCCTGCTGTGTAGCGGAAGTGTTGAAGGTGCTACTGAGGGGTGTGACGGTACTGAGCAGACACTTGGGCTAATGTGAGCCGTCAGATCTGTGTGCTGTTGCTTCAGAGGCAGAGGTGTCTTTGATGCTGCTTCTCAAGTCTGTCAAAAAAGGTAGACCGGCGTATGCATGCAGGAAGGAAAGGATAGTATGGAGAAACGATCCGGCAGTATGAAGAAATAAATGTATAAATAAAGAAATACCTACAACTATATGCCATGTAAATACAGTAAAAGTAACAAATAAATCGTTCTCTAATTTTCCAAACTCTTCTATTGATGAAGGCAATCGAGCTATGACCTCTCCAAGTATTACGATGATGATTGGTATCGTTATTAATTATAACAAAATAAATAACAATATTAGTTAATCATTCATGTTAGTATCATTATTTCAAGTTAAACCAAACATCTGTTGTCAAAACAAATTCATGAAGCAAGGAAGAATTAACATTGCTCCTTGAGAGCAAGCCCAAAAGGCAGGGCCCTGGCTGGCCTTTGCCCCCTGGACAGTGGGACAGTGGGGAGAAAGAAGGCCAAGCCCAAGTGGTCAAGGGCCAGGAGGGGCCAGGGTGCTACCTCCTTTTCCCACTTTCTTTGTTCCCTAAGCAAAGTGAGACATTCCAGTATTAATATAACCATAATTGTAAACACCTTTGGCATTTACAACAGTTTTTTTCAAATTTGAAGAACATGACTTGACAATGCAGCTGTCAGGGGCATTTAATACACGAAAAAAAATTGACTGGGAACCTATTCCTCATATATGTTTTGCTTTGTGTTCTCCCACTGTTTCATCAGCAGTTTGCAGAAAAGCAGCTTGAACAACATATTAAATGATGAAAGGGTCTCACTTTTGTGTTTCTGAGTGACTGGAAATTGTTAACAAGAATTTGTTGTTGAATATATAATTAAGGATTACAGAAACCCTTAGTGAGATTCTACCTGTGATATTACATACAGTCACTATTTCGTGACACGTGGCAGTCTTTTCAATAAAGAATGGCCATGTTAACCTTATTAGCATCATGTTTGTGTGCACAAGACAGATGGAGAAACACCTAGAGGTTTTCTACCTCAGGAAGTGATGTTAATTCTGCTTTTAATGGTCAACACCTGCAATGCAGATTGCATAGGATACCAGTTTATTATTTTGACTACATAAGCTTTCTGGATCAAGGTTGGGTCATTTCAGTGTAGTTCAGTTCACAAAGTTAACATGCACCTAAATTCTAAATTATGAACCCTTCAAATTTTCAGATGTTTGTTTGGGTTAATTTTGTGTTTGTGTTACATGTTTGGATGTGGGCGCATGCGGCTTATATACAGGTGCGGCTTGTGTATGTGCAAGATGGGTTTTCCTCTTGAGGTGTGGTGGGTGCGGCCTGTGATCGGGTGCGCTCTATAGTCCGGAATTTACGGTAATATTTTTGTATTTCCAAATTGTTTATGTACAAAACACAGAATACTTTTGAAAAAAGATCTTAGGCAACTGGCAGCCGCACCATCACAAATGATTTATACTTGAGCTCTTATTATATTTATTTTCACCAAAGATTTGTTTTTTGCCTTCCAAAGAAGTCAATGCAGCGCTTATCACCAAGTTTGGTCTAGATCAGGGGATGGTGTCATAAGAGACGGCTCAGCTAAAAAGTCTCTGTAGTGCGAAGTGGAAGGAGAAGAGGACGACGAGGTGAGCGGAGAAGATGAGGTAAAATTTTGGACTATTTGATAAAGTTTCAGGAGCGAGCAGAGAGAGTGGGAAAGGTGAGATGGCACAACATTCATTTGGACAGGTCAGGTAACTTAAAATTAGTTTTACCTGGTTATATCAGTATCAGAAATTATTTTCCCCCCATTTTATTAACACTCCACTTATTGAAACATAAATATTTTGTTTGTTTGTTGTACATGATTCAATTGTTTGTTTGTTTGTACATGATTCAGATTGAATCGTTTCTTGTACATGATTCAATTGTTTGTTTGTTTGTACATGATTCAAATTGAATCGTTTCTCCGGCGCCGTCACGAATGGCAGCCACTCCAGCAGCTCCCGTGTTATTTTCGATTGTTCTCAGTTATTTTCGATTGTTCTCAGCTTAGGGATGCTGCTGGAAAAGTGAATTTCCCTTCGGGGATGAATAAAGTATCTATCTATCTATCTATCTATCTATCTATCTATCTATCTATCATACTTGATTGTTGTCCGTTATTTTGTCTATGTCTGTTATGCATTGTTTACATCATTGTCACTATCGGCTAATAAGGTTCTTGTTCTTTGATTACCACACCTTTTAGGATGGATCTGATTTTTATTACCTTGGGGGTTTAATAAATAGAAAGGATCAAGGCAGGGTTTAGAATAGATTGAGAATTTGTCATTGTGAGGGTTTTTTGTAAAGTCCTATCTCCTTGCAGGTTCAAAATGAATTGTTGTCTTCTCTCCTTGATTTGACGGTCTACGAAACAACACACTTTTTAAGAAGTCATTGATTTATCTTAAAGTTTGAGGAGTGAAAATCTGAACAAAGTTGTCTTCAAAAAGAGTGAATGGAATAGGTATATAATGTTCACTGTTCAATGAAGTTGTGAAATCTTCTGCTGATCATTCGCTTATTAGATCATAACGGCAACGTTGAAAAATGCTGGATAATTGTACTTTTCACCCTTGAATTTTGTGTTAATTTATGAATGTGTTGCACACTTCAACAGGGGCGATGATAATTCCTATGTGCATTGGTTGAAAATGTTTTAATCCTTTTCGTTTGCATCAACTTTCTTAACATTTGTCATTCTGTTTTCGCGCGCTCTCCCATTCGTCTCTCTTTTTCATTCCACCTCCAACGGACCAACACTGTCTTTCAGGACCCCTTAGCTGCCCCTTGTGCCTGATCACAAAAACATGACTACAAATGCAAAAGTTTGGCAAAACTAACAGAAAATTGCAAAATAATTGAAGTGCAAAAAAATGGTACAACACCAACAAACAAATATTATAAATAAAATAACATGATATTAAATGAATAATGCAAAAACATGCCTGGGGGGTGCTCCCTGTTACAAGCATCCATTCAAAATTAATTCATTCACCTCATGCACTCAATTACATGGGTCTCACATATGTTTGATGTAAATATTAGGAGAATGGTATTAAAGACATGTTTAGGACTCAAGAACACATTTTGAGTCTCTAAATTTGATTAAATGCTGACTGGCTCTACGTTTCTGGGAGACATAACAGAAGTGTGGTATGAATTTTGTCGGGAGGGAAAAAACCCATCACAACAACTTAAAGCAAAACAAGCAGCAGGTGCAAAGAGAGTGAAACAACATGCTTGCAAGGCATGTGTAGTAAAACATGCGTAATAATGACATCATGCAACATGTATACCGCCAACTGCTATTTTAGAACTCGTGAGTTGTCATGAGAAATTCTCATTAAACTGCAGTGTTTATGTGCCTGAGTGAAACTGCTACGTAGGTTTGAAAAATACACATTTTTCTCTGACTATATTTAGGTTGGGAAGTCAATACAGTGGAAGACTTAGGTAGAGTATATATCAACTGCAAAGACTAAAATTAATATTCAGGCAACTACAAAGTTAAAATTACCATTGGATTCTTTTAGAATGTGTTGTAAAATCACACTTTTCATGTACTGGCATAACGCTTTAAAGGTATTTGGCAGGCAGTCGCCTTGTCTTAAAATCGATTGCCTACGCTACATCAAAATAAGACTAAAATGTCACAAAGCAATGTATAAAAGACAAAGTGAGGAATTCCAGGTTATTTAAAAACGGTCAGGTTTAGCCATGTGTATTACTCAGAAGCTTGTTTACCTGTCAAAATAGAAGAAGCACTTTTGACTTAAATCAAACTGTAGCAAGGCTTTCACTTCCCGGGCACTGAGCTTCAACATCTGATAAAATGCAGAATAACTAGGATTGTGGTAAGAAAAGGGAAGCAGAGGCTTTGCTGCAATAGCCCCTTACTTTCAACACATAACTCAAAATCTCTCCATTATAAAATGTGAAAGCACAGTATACCGTATAACCAAAGATGGTGATGCATGGCCTGTTTAAACCAGACTTGTCAAACGGCCCGCGGGCTGGATCAGGCCAGTAAGATGACGTATTTCGGCCCGCCATAAATTTATGTCAAAAAAGAAGCGAGTCTCTAGGTCATTTCTTTGAAGACTAATTGCCTTACTGCCAAGGGGGATAACTTCATGTGCGGTCCCTTCTCAAGGTTTCTTCATTTTCCTCATGTTGAGGTTTTTGAGTTTTTCCTTGCCCTTATGTAGGTTTTAGATCAGGGGATGGTGTAATAAAAGTCTGTGATTTTCCACAATCTGTGGTCTGTGCAGCCCTTTGAGACTTCCCGTGATTAAGGGCTATACAAATAAATGTGGCTTGACTTGACTTGACTTATAATGTTTTAAATAAATACAAACCAAATGCTCTCTCCGGCAACTAGAGAGCAGTATTGAGTTGGTATATCCTGGTGAGTCGGTTCAGGTGTGTAACTGCATTTACTCTATTTCTCTATGTGAAGCACAATCTGTCTCCGGAATCATTATAAAAAAAAATACATGTGCTTGTTTAAAACTGAAACTTTTACCAAATGTTATGTGATCGTTGGAGCGGTTTATTCACGCACAAAGATTAAGTGTTGTTTAAAAATAAACCAGCAATAGACTAAATTAATAGTCTTGGTCAAGATTTTTTTGTTGTCTGTTAAATTTTAATGTACGTATGCATTTTTAGGGAACGAAAAGCGGTAGTCTAACATGTAAAGCGGTAGTGTAGGCGGGTATGTAAATGCATTGCGTTTAGAAAAGGTCCATTGTTATCCGTGAGTATAATACATTGGGTAGGTTACTAATGTAGCCTGAATTGCAAAGCATAATACTGAAAAACAAAGCTAAACATTTGGAGTCGACATTGTTTCTCTGATCTGGCCTGTCTAAAAAAAGAAAGACCGGATCCGGCCCCAGAGCCAAACTGAGTTTGACATCCCTGGTTTAAACTAATTAGTTCACTCATCATCTGAAACTGCTCCCAAAAATAAATATTTATGGAAAAAAAAAATCTACCAGAAGATTCGTTCGACCAGACCCATTAACCCTTAGGATGGTTGGATGGATGGATGGATGGATAGATGGCTAGATGGATGGATGGATGAAAGGATAGGATTTAATTTGTCAAGTGACAACTCCAAATTAATTCTTGACCTTAATTTCCAAGTCAGCTGGGCCAAATGTTTTGCGGGGCTGAACAATGTATGCCAGCATGTTGAAAACGGGATTTAAATGGATGGAAATGCTAATCTTTGGAACATCCTGCACGGATATAAGAGGAGCATGGTGAGGCAGTGTGTGAGTGACGTGGTGGGGTCACTTTCCAGGGAGGTTGTTAAAGAGAATGTTGAAGTTATATAACCGTATTTGGATTCTTGACTCACGGGAACCATATGAGGGGTGGACAGGATGACCCTATTAGGAAAAGGCGCCCGTAAACGTGTCACAATATGCTTACTTTATGGTACTCACCAGATGTGTCACTTTTTGCTCTTCATGTAGTCCACGATCATCTACACCCGGGCTGCCCACACTTTTTTCGCATGTGAGTTACTTATAAATTGGCCATGTCAAAATGATCTACTTACTATAAAAATGTAAAACATATTAATTCATAAATATAGCTTATTGAGTATTATTTATCTCTAATATATATGTTGATGTATCTTGCATTACTGCATGAGCACATATTTTGCTTTACAACCCAGAGCATTTTTTTTTGTCAATTACACGACTCTGATGACGTGCACTGAATGGAATCAGCCGGAGAGGCCGTTTCTGTGCCGTAGCTGCTAATAACAAGCCTAAAAGACACTTACAAATGTCATAGTGGAACGGTATTTGGACTTAATAATCTACATATGGGTAAAGGGTTGCTCACATACGATGAAGACATTTTTTTTTTTTTTGAACACCTGAGAAAATGAATGTTAATATTTGGTACAGTATCCTTTGTTTACTATTACAGAGGTCAAACGTTTACTGTAGTCTTTCACCAGGTTTGCACACACTGCAGGAGGGATCTTGGCCCACTCTTCCACACAGATCTTTTCTAGTCAGTCAGGTGTCTGGGCTGTCGCTGAGAAACACGGAGTTTGAATTCCCTCCAAAGATTCTCGATGGGGTTCAGGTCTGGAGACTTGCTGGCCCATGCTAAAACCTTGAAATGCTTCTTACGGAGCCACTCCTTGGTTTTCCTGGCTGTGTGCTACGGGTCATTGTCGTGTTGGAGGACCCAGCCACGACCCATCTTCAATGGTCTGACTGAGGGAAGGAGGTTGTTCCCTAAAATCTCACAATACACGGCCCCAGTCATCCTCTCTTAAATGCAGTGCACTCGTCCTGTCCCATGTGCAGAAAAACACCCCCAAAGCATGGCACTACCAATGTCAGCTGATTGGCCTTTGCCGCCCCTGGGACAATGCAGACAAAAAAACCTGGGATCTAGAGCAGGCCAATTGGTGAGGCGTGCTTGGCCTGAGATTCGATCCCGTGAAGTCCACACGATCTGTCTCCCAAAAAGGGGAGAAAGATCTGGCTTTTTCCATGCGACCTTCCCTGCTGAGGGTGTTGTGTGCCATGCGGCCACCCCCCTCACTTTATTTTCCCACCATGATGCTTTGTCTGACCCAAAGGTAGGCACAATAGACGGTTTTTGGTGCTGGGTGTAAATATTAGTTCGGTGTCCTTCGAAGTGCGCCCACCCCGAGACTGGCTGGTCGCTGGTTCAAGTCATACCTAGGACTTCTAACTTTGGTACATGTTGCCCCACTGCTTGGTGCTCTGCATTAAGGCACACAGCCTTTCACGGGTGTATCAAGGCTAAATCACGGCCAGAAATCTCTGCCCGTGAAGCAGATGCTGTTGGACGCTTTTGAGATTGCGATACAGACGAGAGGCAGCCGTGCTTTACACGCGGTAAGAAATTCACACGCGGTTGGCCGCGCGAAAAAACTTTAGACCACGGGTAACCGCGGGCGGCACAGCGATGCAGCCGCAGTTACCAGCGATAGGGACACGGAACAGTCGCTGGAAAGACGCGGAACAGTCGCCGGCCAATTTTGCACATTTTCCACCGCGGGCAACCACGGGCAAAAAAAAAATCGCAAAATTTTACCCACGATACAGACGCAAAAGGCTGTGTGACCGGGCCTTTAGGGGTTGGAATTAGGGGTTTCTAATGACTCCCAACGACAGGTGTACACAGTGCACAATCCTTCGCGATATTCAATGACCTCCAAACAACAACTCTGAGCAATTTACACCCAGTAACTTTGCTTTAAAGATATTTTATTATCTACATGTGATCCAGTGGAGTCCAAAGCTGACTTTTGTTTCCTTCTTGCAGTGGAACACGACAAAGAATTCCTGCCGGTGCGACGGCATCATCGAGAGTTCCGATTCGACCTGTCTCAGATTCCCGAGGGCGAGGCGGTCACTGCTGCAGAGTTTCGAATTTATAAAGACTTCATTCATGAACGCTTTGATAATGAAACTTTCCGGATCAGCATCTACCAGGTGCTGGAGGAACATTCTGATAGGTGAATAATTCTCTTGTGTTTTCTTTTTTGTCCTTGACATATATTTGATGTGCCCATAATTAAAACAGGACACAGATACTATTATACAAACATGCATTTAAATAAACAATATACTTGTAGGTCTAGAAATTTGTAATAAGATTTCATAGCTTGAGATGGCCCTTGAAGGAGCTGACATGTTTTGCTACCATCTTCTTTTTACGGATGCCAGCACTACAAATTTTGCAAAGTTAGCCTGTCCTGGTGTGCTTTCAGCACTGGTTTAACAACCGCTTATGCTCCAAACATTGGCCCTTGTGTGATTGTTGCTGAGTCACGAGATTCAATTCCATGTTCTACTTCATGTATCACCGCTAACTGCTATTCTTCACTGCTCCGTTTAAATAAGCTTGCAAAGTCTTTTTTGTTTATTACCTTCCACGGCTGTCATCAAATTATTCATCTCTGAGTTCTGTAATTCAATGTCTTGCCGCATAACAAGTACTGGTCTGCTTTTGCAAGCTTTTACTGCCCCTTTTAGTAGCTTTTGCAGCTAACTTATTTAGTTAGCCATTTGACTGGCACCAGCTGAAGCTCTGACTATTTCCAGCAATCACTGTTTTTTCCGGCTCCAGGTAAATTCAGCTGGCACAATCTTTGATTTGGCAGCTTTTATGTCCTGTGTCGCTCTGAAATGAATCTATCCTCATGTAAGTAAGAAAAATGTTGGAATTTTATACTTTACTAAGCGGTATTTTATAATCTTATGTTCCCGGTTCTCGGTAACAGATCCCTAAACTGCTTCGGTCGTCGGGGTAGCAATGAGGACACAACTCTTGACAGCTTTCTTCACTGTTTCTATTTTTGGTTGTGGCAAAGTTGGCATCAGTTCATTCCTTAATGTTGTCAAGTCAGTTCTTTTTTGGCCATCCTCTCCTCATGCCCCCTTAGACTGTGCCCTCGAGAATTATCTTGGCCAGTCCTGATGATCTTGTGACATGACCATACCACTGAAGCTTTCATCTGCGCACAATTGACAACAGTTCTTTGTAGGGTATAATGTGTTTTGTTTTGTATGGGCTTATGTAATGGGACTTAGTCTAATGCACAGCCTCGGCTCTCTTCTGTGCTACAGTGACTTCTAGTGGTGAATTATTACACAGTCAATTTAAATTATAGGCATCTAGTCCAGTGCATCTCAAATATTCTCTGTCATGCCACTCCTCAGAAGAAGAATCCCTCTCATGCCCAACCGTCGCCACAGGACTCAAACACAGTGTAATTTGTCAATAAAATGGTTTTAAGTAAACCTAAACACGGTATCATTATTAAAGTATAATTAAAGGAAAAGTGTCGGCTTACAATAAAGAATAGCTTTATTAACTGTAACACAAAAGATTTGAAATGCATCTGAAATTTAAAAATAAAATGGAAAAACTTAAAACTATGAACATTTTTGATTTTCAAGCCATATAATACTAAGAAATAAAATTATATAAAATCAAGAAGGCCAAATGTAAATTAAAAAAAACTGCCAGTGCTCCCCAGTGGAGTGGAGCTGCAATTGCACCATATTATTTTGAAAAAAAAAAAAAATAAAAAAAAAATAAAAAAAAGAAATCTGGGGAAACGCGCATGCGCCCCCACCCCCGCTCCCCCCACCCCCTTGACTGACACAACCTACTATTTTAAAAGAACTGATCTAGCCAGTTAGGCCATTGACATTGTTTCTGCAATAACTACCATAAAAGTATAGGAGGTCTTTATCTAGCTGATTAGAAAATTGGTCGGAATACATGAATCGTCACATACGCTACAACTTATGTTACACTTCATTCGAAAGACAACAAAAGCATAGTCAATGTAACTGACTCAGCATTTAGCTTCTTATTTTCTTCTCACTTTTTCTGCTTTTCTAAGGTCCTTCCTCCCTTCTGGATTTTCTGTTGGCTGTCGCAGTGTGTCTTCCTTTTGACTTATAACTTGTGTTACTACTTACCAGTGATGGAATGCATGTCATGTATCAATGTCCTGTCATTTCTAAAGCCGTAACAGTCAATTGAATAAATAAAGTGTTCCCCTGGGCTTCGTCATGTGGAGGACCGCCACACTCTGCCCCATCCTCCCCCATCCTCCCCCTTTGCTTGGTATTCCTTCAAGTCCCTCTGCTGTTCCTTGTTTTCATTTGGCTTCAACACTCTGGTTCTCTGTGTTCTCTGCAGAGTGTCAGACCTTTTCATGCTGGACTCACGAGTCATCTGGGCTGCGGAAGAGGGTTGGCTGGTTTTCGATGTGACGGCCACCAGCAACCACTGGGTCCTCAACCCAGGAAGAAATTTGGGTCTACAGTTGGCGTTAGAGGGCACAAATGGTGAGTGTCGTCAGCATTTAATCATAGCCATAATTATTTAGTATATTATTAGTACTCTATACTCCAACTCAATACAACATTTTATATTGTATTTATATATATATATATATATATATATATATATATATATATATATATATATATATATATATATATATATATATATATATATTATATTATTTTATATCTGTACATTCAAGGAAACTGTGCGGGTCAGACACGTGTACTAGAATGACAATAAAGTAGGTCTGAATCTGAATCTGAATCTGAATCGTCCATCCACAGTCCATAATACCAGTAGAATGACTCAAAAATATTTTTTTAAGATGACATAGTTTATCACTATATCATCCTGTCATCACCAGGCTGTTTGTCCTGGGAAAATGCAGTCAACAAAGAGAGTGATTAACAACATTATCTCTGTAAGGGTGGCATGATAGTACATGCTTGGTGAGGAACAGATGCTTTGATTTTATGGAAGGGAACGAGGCAACTTAGAGTGCGTGTGGATGTGCATAAGAGGGGTTACAGGAAAGCATGTGCAGACAGGTAGACAGGACATTTTGACGGCAGTCATGATTACTCAACTAACGTTGATGGGAAGCAAATTTTTGCAAATGCTGGGCCACACGGGAGTTTGCCAGCAAACCCACACAAATGTCACTTGCAAGTGAAGACATCAATGCTCAACAATTCCAAGGAGAGAGATTTTAGAGCAGGGTGACAGATCCAATCGCATTATTGAAAGTTTGAGTGAAAAATGGAAAAAATTGTATTAATTACTGAATAATACTGGATGAAATCTACCGTATTTTCCGCACTATAAGGCGCACCTAAAAGCCTTTATTTTTTTCAAAAGCTGACCATGCGCCTTATAATACAGTGCGCCTTTTTTATAGATCAATTTTAAAATTGCAAAGTTTTCCAACTAACTTGCAGCCGCCGACTAGATTTTCCCCTGAACGCCAAGTAGTATGCGGTGTATGCTGGGATTTATTTACCGGCGTTTCATTGGCTAACCAATGTGTCAATCATCATTTGAATCGATCACTATTGGCTAAAGTTATTCGGAGGTCAAGGGGCGGATCTTTTTTATCATTTACAGCCTGGCATTGGCTTAAACGGCAAACAAAGCCTGCAATTGGCCGAAAAAGATGTGTCAATCATCAGTTGAATCGATCACTATTGGCTTAAGTTATTCGGAGGTCAAGGGGCGGATCCTTTTTATCATTTACAGGCTGGCATTGGCTTAAACGGCGAAACAAAGCCTGCAATTGGCCGAAAAAGATGAATGCGTATAGCATGTGGCTGACAGCATAGAGAAAGCATTTTTTTCTATTCTGTATTTGTAAATATTGTATTCTCCTGGATTTACTACCCTCACGGATATAAGAGGACATTGGCTGCACATTATTATGAACACAACGACTTCGGTGAGCTACTCCGGGTTTTATATTGTCCCTGTATCTTGTTTCAGACTGAACTCGATGCTTCTGTGATAAGCGGTGCAGATAATGGATGGAATGGAGTGTCTATTTTTAAATTAAACTCAATTCCAAGTGTTTATTGTCATATGCACAGTAAAGTTGCGAGCGAAAAAGAAAATAGATACTAAGGAATGGTTAGCATTTCTTGAATCCCAAGACTTTAACCTTCCGAATGATGGAACGATGCATTTGACTGACATCTTAGGGACACCGCATCCGCACGTGTTCTCGACACGTATTTGCGTCTTTGCAAGCTTTCGGAATGTTAAGGGGGTAATAAGTTGGACTGAACTATCTGACTGTTATGTCCACGTTCCCATTGTAGCGCCATATAATCCGGTGCGTCTTATGTATGTCAAAAATAGGACCAAAAACTATTTTTTCGGGGTGCGCCCTATAACCCGGTGCGCCTTATAGTGCGGAAAATACGGTAATCTTTTCTTTGCTGCCTTTTCCTGCGTACCACTTCCAGTAGTGTGTCTTGGGCAAGTGCAGTCTGGTGGTGCCCATCACTCTCGTGGCTCTCTTTTTCTTGGGTGGGAAGTTTGCTCTCTCACATGAAACAGATAGTAATGGTTTTCATGTATACCCGTAGCAGGAGAAGCTCCCTAAACTGACTCAGATGCAACACTTTCATCATCTGGTCGCCATTGTTGTCGGTGTAAAGCGTCTACTCGCTCTTTAGAGATAAGGACAGTGTAGGGTACTTATTCACATAGCCTTCTAACACGCGTATGACAATACTGATTAAAGATCTTCATAATATCCCATAGACCCAGGTAAATCCGTTGATGTTATCTAGGGATCAAAATTTGTTTTTATCTTACACAAAAAAAAATAATAATCCAATATTTTTCAGACTTATAACGTGCTTAAAATGAACAGTTTTATGGTGAAGTTTCTTTTTGATGTCAATACCAATTTTTTACAACTCTTCTCGATGTCGCCCTCTACAGGAGAAAGTATAAACCCTCGTGCAGCAGGACTGATTGGTCGGAGCGGTCCTCAGAATAAACAGCCATTCATGGTAGCCTTCTTCAAAGCTACCGAGGTGCACTTGCGAAGCATTCGCTCTGCCCAAGGTGGCGCCAAGCAGAGGAACCCGAATCGCTCCAAAGGAACCAAGACTCAGGAGGCCTTGAGAGTTGCCAATATTGCAGGTAACCCACACTATTGACTCATTGGTTCACTGTTTTACAGACTTAAAAAGACTAGCAAGAAATTAAATTGTGAAATATCAAAATATTCGGATCACCAGAGGCCAGTACCCTGACAAATTTGGCAATATTAGATTAAATAATCCGTTCGCAAAGAAGTGAGATAATTTCTGTCAAATATTTGATTCCAGGGAAACATGCAATCTTTATTACTTGACCTTTTTGCGGTTTGTGTTTATGGGACCATTAGTCATTAGACCGTAATGTTAGCGCTCTGACTATTCTTCATCTGCCTCTGTTTGTTCACACAAGCATTTCAAGCATAGTCGGGCCTATGTTTCCTATGATGACGTTAAAAGCTTTTGTGGTTGACCACATCTGGGGTCTGCTGTGACCACAAAGACATAAGCCTTTTTGTAACTCTTTTGGAGCAGCCTCCCCCTTAAGTAGATGATGAGAATCAGTCCCTTCATCACTGACATCTTGAAATCCTTTCTGGAAAGAATTCAATACAGGCCAACATGGTCACCAAAACAAGAGCTACACAAGAAACAGTACATTAATATCTCAATATATATTGCAAAATTACTCTAGACTTTGTGATTTTTTTTAAGTCTTTGGGATTGCTGAGAACTGAAGAATGCTGTTGAGTGTCTACTGATTGTGAAATTGTACAGCAGATGAGTAAAATTTGGTATCAGGGAGAGACCTTTGTGATCATACACAGCAGTAGATCAGGAGGTAGAGCGCTCGCCAGTTCGAATCCCGGCTTGTCCGTGTTACATGTCGAAGTGTCCTTGGGTAAGACACTGAACCCCTAATACCCCCAATAAGCAGGTTAGCATCTTACATGGCTGCAATACAAGGCCGCTATTGGGAAATGTGAAGCACACTGTAAAGCGCTTTGGGAAGTCATTGACTTGAAAAGCGCTATATAAATGCAGATTATTTCATTTCATTTCACATGAAAGACACATGGTGAGCCCTTTCGTTGCTCCCCCGGGCTGACACCACTGATCTTAGGTGCTGTAACTATACAAAAAACAGCAAAATCAAATCAAAATGCCCAAGAACAAACCTGGCACAGTTTCTTCAAACTCTTAACTGATTTGCTGCAATGCAACTTTCAAGCTGGGTGGTCCAGTTAGCGAATTACATGTGAATCCGGAGGGGATTTTCTAGAGCGACTGTGGAAATTTCTTTGTCTGAATCTGGACTGTGTTGGGCCTGATTGTTGTTCGAGGATGACAAATGTCTTCCCCCTCTTCTTGCTCAGAAAACAGCAGTACTGATCAGAAACAGGCTTGCAAGAAGCACGAGCTATACGTCAGCTTTCGAGATCTGGGCTGGCAAGTACGAGCACCACAAGTCCAATGATTGAAAATGACGTTTCTTACCTGTCAGCTTTGTAAAACAAACTCCTGTTCTTTGCGCAGGACTGGATTATCGCCCCTGAAGGCTACGCTGCTTACTATTGCGAGGGCGAGTGCGCCTTCCCACTCAACTCGTACATGAACGCCACGAACCATGCCATCGTGCAGACACTTGTGAGTACTGTAAAAAAACAGACTACGAAGTATGCCTGATCATTGCTTTTGTAAAGGAAAATACCTTTTTTATATAAGCTGTGCCCACATTTTAACATGCTGTATTCACAAATAAGGCTCTACACAAATTAATTTTCCAGGTTTTAATACAGGGATCGGCAAACTTTTTGACTTTGGGGTAAAAAAAATGGCAATAGAGCGGGATGAAAAATAATATTTTAAGTGCATCGTTACAGATCAAAGCGGTGCCGCCGCCGAGCGGCTCCCTTTCCAGCAGCTCCCCGCAATTTTTGTGATTTATTGTTTTATTGTCTGCTTCTATCTTCTGTGTTTTTCGTCCCGTTTGACAACTACTCTTTGGATTACTTTCTATCCTATGGACATGGTTTTTAACGCACAAAAATGCGTTTACTCGAGGAATCAACTCCTTGCCCTGAAGAATTCTCGTGCCGGCGTGATGAGGGAGCCTATCTTGGATGAAGAGCCGGAGCTAGCTAAGCGGCTAGCGGCGTTTTAAGTCTTCGCTACTGTCCGTAATCATGGTGAATGTGAACTCGATACCAAATAAGACCGACGAACTGGCTGTGCTGGTGAAAAACATCAAAGCGCACAGGGAGTGCAGTTGCTGTGTTTTACGGAAACGTGGCTCACGTTTAGCATCCCGGACGCTGAGGTGTAGCCACTCGGAGCTACCCGGACCATTAGACAGAGACACGAAAGCCTGCAGGAATCGGAGAGGAGGTGGACTCGCTAACACGAGGTGGTGTATCCCTGGGCCCAAAGATTTCCATCTGCCGCAGGGACGCCTAACTTTTGGACTAGCATGTGACGTCATCCACTCCGCTAAACTACAGCAAGCACCCCTAGGGCATCATTTTAATCTGTTAATAAACAACAAGGTAGACTGCTGGAAGTTTAAATTTCCCTACGGGGATGAATAAAGTATCTATCTATCTATCTATCTATCTATCTATCTATCTATCTATCTATCTATCTATCTATCTATCTATCTATCTATCTATCTACAGTATCAAATTAGATACCTCGGCAAAACATGAAGGAAAAAGAAAATTAAGGGTTATCTGTCACGGTGGCCCATTGCCCTCACTTGGGCCCGCCTGTTTGGTGCCAGCTGCTGCTCGTTGCCTGATTGGCTTCCCTCCTATTTGAACTCAGTGTTCTCATTCACTCCTTGTCTGTCCGTCAACCAACCTCTGCACTTACAAGACTTGTATTTTCACTCTTTCTCCCTTACTCTCTTTCTTTGTCCCATCCTCTCTACTTTTCTCTTATTTCTTTCTTCCTTTTTTTAAAAATTTCTCTCTAATCTACTAGTCTGGCCCTGAGAGAACGTTTGTTCCATCGTGTGGCCCCCAAGTTAGAATGAGTTTGAGACTACTGGGCTAGATTGACATTTGTAGGTGCAGCTACGGCAGCCTCTGGTGGTTGATTTGTTTGTGGCGGTCTATTTGTTACAGGCATGTTTTGGGCCTCCTATAAATGTTAGTTAAATCCCTTGCACATACAGCTGTCTGAAACACCCTTCCATTTCCCTACCAAAATTTGTTATTTTGTGTATTAGAAAGTATGTTCTGACTTTAAAGCGTGATTATAATTATAATTATTCAATTGTAAATATTCATTTTGGGTAATGTCCCTGGGGCTATTTAGAGTCAATTCCCTTCTTGATCCATAAAATGTCCCATCATTTTATGAATCAAAGTTCAAGGATCCCTTAGCAACCTGGGTTGTCACTAAAATGTCCATATCTCCAGATCAGGGTTGGATAGGGTTACTTTAACTGGATTACTTTCAAATTACTCCAATAACAAATATGCTAATAAAAGACAAAAGAAACAAATATGAACAAAATGATGACTCACAACACGTGGTAAGCTTTCTCTCCTGGCTTTGATCTCTTTGATTTCCGGCAAAACTAACATAAAATGCGACAGAAACTAAATGAAAATAAATCCAAACAGCATGCCAACATCGTTTTTGCAGTTCAATGTATTCCAAGCCTGCACAAAATTTAGTCATTTTATTCATATTTAGTTTATTTTTCTTTTATTAGCATATTTGGTATTGGAGTAATTTAAAAATAAATTGAAAGTAATCCAGTTAAAGTAACCCAAAAGAAAAAAGACAAAAGAAACTAAATATTAATAAAATGACTAAATTTTGTGCAGGCTTGGGGAGTAACGGAATACATGGAACGGCAAAAATGATGTTGGCAAGCTGTTTGGATTTATTTTCATTTTGTTTCTGTCGCATTTTATGTTAGTTTTGCCGGAGATCAAAGAGATCAATGCCAGGAGAGAAAGCTTACCACGTGTTGTGAGTCATCATTTTATTTATATTTAGTTTATTTTGTCATTTATTAGCATATTTGGTATTGGAGTAATCCAAAAGTAATTGAAAGTAATCCAGTTAAAGTAACGCTACCCAACCATCTTTGACATCTAAGACACTGACAAAAATACAAAAACGGGACATCACTCGACATTCCGCACATCGTGGCATGGTTACTTTGAAACATGTAGCATCACAGTAATCATCGTTTCAAGCTGCATTACTTTACTTTTACTTAGTGCTTTTTTAATGCATCATTTAGCACAACCTATATCCATTTAAATAGAAAAATAGTTTGTGAAAGCAGCTCCTATATTTAGCAAAATATGAACCTTTACCCAAACTGATATTGGGCACAGCTTACCTTCAGCACAAAGTGATATAGCTGAAGGTACGGCAAGCGCAGAAGCCCATAAAGTGCCAAATGAAAATGGTAGTCGCACACGCCCATGACTTAACAAATGAATGCAGTATCAGGGTTTTAATAGTAATGCAACAAAAACACGGATTTTGTGAGAATTCCAAAAAACTTAAAACAATCAAATTTCAACTCTGTTACACCGGCTCTAACCAAGCACAGCTTAGAGATATCACAAACTTGATAACACATAAGAAGACTGGTTGCAAAACCTCCCTCATTACTATTAGATTAGGATGTAACATCCTACAAGTTATATGAATGTTAATGATAAGCAAATATGTGATAACTATCTGATAA
This sequence comes from Urocampus carinirostris, assembly GCF_059441175.1. Classification (NCBI taxonomy): domain Eukaryota; kingdom Metazoa; phylum Chordata; class Actinopteri; order Syngnathiformes; family Syngnathidae; genus Urocampus; species Urocampus carinirostris. The sequence continues at coordinate 15,360,303 of NC_142351.1, read as the reverse complement.
TTAATCCAAGAATTAGCTGAAATCTACTCAGGACCAATGTTCCCTCTAATTTTCCACGGGTCTGAGCGTTCACACAAAGTCGGTGAGCGACGCTTGAAACAACAGTGAGCCACCATAATCCCAAGTGTGGCAAGATAATTAATTATCAAACATGTCCAAAACTTGACATCAAGTTACATTTTGCTGAGTTTCCGGCAATGCAAAATTATTTTTCTCTTTTGAATGAATTGACTCATGTACTATTGCAAAGGTTGTACAGCCTAAATACGTCGTTTGTTCTTACAATTCTTTCACAAGATATCCATTTCTTTTTATTTCCTGATATATTTGGTCGCATAATATTAACATTTTTGGGGGCTTATTTAGTCGATTGTAAGATACAGAACTGTACTTAATCACTTTTTTTGTGGAAGTACAATGTTGGCAACACGATTCACTTGATATAATTTGAAATTATTTGAATGCAACACAAACTTTTTATTCTTTTTTCGGTGTTTTTTTCTACTTTTTTTTTTAATTCCTTTAAAAAAATCTCATTGTGTTTATTTTTTCCAAGCTGTTACTTTTTTTCTTTTTGTTCTCTATTTATTTTTTCCTACATTTCTTTCTTTTCTTTTTTTCTGTTTTTTTTCCTTCTTTTTTTCTCTTCCTTTTGTTTCTTTCTTTCTCAGCTTTTCACTACTTTTTCATTTTGGTATTTTTTTCTTTTTTGTTCTATTCCCCCCTTCCTTTAAGTCATTTTGTGCATAATTTTACTTAATATTTGGTCATGTTGGGATTAAAGAAGCAAAAACAACCTGAAGAGCCGTTTAGACCCTTTTTAGTGAGCCGAGTCAAAGAAGCCGCTTCTCGACATACTCTACTAACTATACTCAACTTAGTTCGACTTCAAAATACCACATTTAGGACACAACGTCAGGGGAACCCGTCTATTTTTACCTTCATGCACTGTAACTTTGACTTAAGTTGCTTCTTAATAAGTAATTTTGAGCCCTCATTTTTGAGCGCTGGCTAGATTTTGTTGTGCGCCAAGAATGTGTGAGCAGTGCGCAATTGCGCACGCGCGCAGTTTAGAGGGAACACTGCTCAGGACAACCACATTTTTTGTTTTTCTTTGACACAGGTTCACTTCATCAACCCGGACACAGTCCCAAAACCATGCTGCGCGCCCACGCAGCTGCACGCCATCTCGGTCCTGTACTTTGACGACAGCTCCAACGTTATCCTGAAAAAGTACCGCAACATGGTGGTCAGAGCTTGTGGATGCCACTAGACGCCTATTACCATGTCACGTTCGAGCACACGTGGACACGCGTGAACTTGCGCAACCTTAGATCCAGAGAAATATTGGCACAAGCGCATTCGGTTTAAGACTATTTCCTGTGTGCAAAAAGCTCCTTTCCTTTTCAGGGTTTCTTCCAAGTAAACACTGTGTTGTGTGGGTGAAGTGGAATTTAAGATGATGCACAAACGCGCACACACATTTACAAACACACACACTTGTTGTGCTTTCTACTGTGTATACAAGACATTTTAAGCCCTGTATTCGCCATCCACACTATTGTTTAGTTTAGGTTTTGATTGTTCCTTCTTTTGCTGTAGATGTTTATTTTTTACAAGAGGACCGGGATGCAAGTGAACAGTGTAAAAACATGTAAATAATGTCGAGCCAAGCAAAAAAAGGGATATTTATTTCATGATATGTCAGTCGTTATATGCTTGGCAATGATAAAGACAGCGTTCTTTCCCACCCCAAAAACTTGCTCCAGTCTCCAGTATCCGGTATCGATCCCGTCTGTCTCGTCCTGTCTGGTAACTTGCTTCATTCTCCAGTATCCGGTATCGATCCTGCCTTTCTCGTCCCGTCCGGTATCTTGCTCCAGTCTCCAGTATCCGGTATCGATCCTGCCTGTCTCGTCCTGTCCGGTATCATGCTCCAGTCTCTATTATCTGGTATCAAGTCAAGTTTTGTTTATTTGTATAGCCCTTAATCACAAGAGTCTCAAAGGGCTGCACAGACCACAGATTATTGCCAACCACAGACTATTATGACACTATCACCTGATCTAAAACCTACATGAGGGTAAATAAGACACAAGATACACAGATATTGTCAACATAAAATATAGGTTATTCATATGCTATAGAAAATTGATCCCGTCTGTCTCGTCCCTTCCGGTATCTTGCTCCAGTCTCCAGTATCAGGTATCGATCCTGTCTACCTCATCCTGTCCGGTATCTTGCTCCAGTCTCCAGTATCCGGTATCGATCCCGTCTGTCCCGTCCTGTCCGGTATCTTGCTCCAGTCTCCAGTATCCGGTATCGATCCCGTCTGTCTCATCCTGAGGGAGAACAAAACAGAGTGGCAGAGCGATGGACTGGCCACGTCGTATCCCATGCATCTATTTCATAATTCATTTGAATCTGCTGAGCTGGACTCCTGCTCACCCAACTAATGAACAGAAAAGCATTTTTTTTTTTTAAATGGCTGGATACACAATCATCAAATAACTGACACCATTCTGCGCAGTTATTAAAAAATATATTACATTTCCTGATTGAAAGCTGCTACATAAACTTAAAAGCTGTTTTTTTTACAATGACATACCTGTCAACTTATACTTTTCCTCCGTATTTTATACGTTTATTGATCATTTCAAATTGTGTAGGACGTAGCCTATAGAAATTTCTCCGCGGGGAAAAACAACCTTATTTTTTAAAGTTGATTTTCATTAAACTGATCTCGTTTGACCATTGGGCTCTAATCCAGATCGTCTTTGTTGCTGGTAGCAAACGACAACGTCATCGTAGATTGCTAATATTGTCGCTGTATTCTACATAGCATGTCTTACTGTGAGTAAATAGGTGCCCAATGTTTGTAAGGTTTATTATCATTTAATAAAGAGAATTGCCATCAGTAATAAGGGTAACATTCAGCTGAGGTTGACAGGTATGCAATGTGTCTGGGGATGGGGGTTGGGGTGTGTATGGGTTGTATATTTTTCTCTGCTGTATTAAAATCTGTCATATTTAAAATGCTGTGTTTGTTTTTTTGTGACTTTTTAATTTTGAGCGCAGAACACAAAGCAACATCAACCTATAATTAACAAAAGTAAAGAAAAACGTATTTGAATAAAACAGCAGCTAACTAAAACTATGTAATGTGCCCGATGATGTAGGCTAAGGGAGAAGGTTTTAACTGCCTACCCTGATTCAATACCAGTCTGTCAAGACCAGAACAGAAGGAGGACCCAGATGCGTAACGTTACTCACAAGTTTATTGAAATATAGAGGAAAGTCAGCGCGAGCGATCCGGTGCTCACTGGAAGTGGGAAGCAAGACGCTGACGGAATCGGAGCGTGTTCTGAATGCGGAAGTGGATCTTCCGGAGTGGGAGATCGTAGCGTAGTTAGACGGAAAAACAGGTCGTTAGCCAGGACGGGAGATCAGAACTTGGTCGGCTCAAAAAAACGGGCCGTTAGCCGGGACAGGAGATCAAAACGTGGTCGGGGTGATAAAAACTGGTCGTAGCAGGAAACAAACGGGGAAATGAGGAACGGACGAGTGGAAAATAGGACTGACGGGAGTCAGAGTCAAAAATGCTTGCCTTGTGAAAACAGAGGTTCACTGACAGACTGACAACAGGCATGTGAAGGGGCTGAACTTGAGTAGGACGGGGAACCAATCAGGTAACCAGCAGCAGCTGGCACGAAACGAGCGGGCACAGGTGAGTGTACTGAGTAATCATGACACAGTCATCCTGGGCCAAATTCTCTCCTTATTTCCCTTTTTGTTGATAAAAAAACGATTATTATTAGTATTATGTATTTTAATTCCTGTACAAAATATGAAATTATTAAAAAAAGAAAGGAAAAAAAAACATGTATACGCTGACAGGTATGGGCACAGCACAAAAACAACATCATGCATTAGTTAACGATATGAAAAAATAAGATATTTGAATAAAACAACTCTACAAAACAATGACATAATGCATAAACATGTGCCCAAGAGGAGTAGGCTGGAGCAGGAGCTTTTAACTGCCTACCCCTATTTCCATTTTTTTCTTGCAGAAAAGACAAATTCAAAATCAAAGCTAGAAAACAGAACCTTACCGCACAAACGGTAACATGCATTTGGATACTCCCCAAGATGGGAAGGAAAAGTCTTTATTGTGCATAAAAATAAAAAAATATAGAGGTAAAGTGAAAATATATATACTGTAAATGAAAAACTCCAACCACATTTTCTAACTAACACTTTAGATGACCCTTTTAGAAAACTGAATCAGGGGCCCTCTACCGTCCCTCACTCCAAACCCGGTCGTATGATGTTCAAGTTTAGAATATATTTAATTTTAAAATAAGATGCTCCAGAAAGATTTTTTCTGCAATGCTTTTATTTTGATGGGTAAAAACCGGAAATGTTTCAAAATCGTGTGGCCACGTTAGGTATCAAAAACATTGACCAAACAAACTAATCGAGCCAACACGCCATGTAACGTTACTCCGATACGTTACATGGATTTCTATACCTTGAGCTTTTTTGAGAGTGAAAATTACATAGAATTGAATCACGAGATAGTTTAAATCGACTAGTATTTCTTAGATTAACAGATTAAAAAAAAAATTAAACAAAATCCCGAGATTATTTTTGCAGTTTTAATCCATATATTACCAGTCATGTAAAATTATGCATAAAATGACTTAAAAGGGGGAAACTACAGCAAAAAAAGAAGAAAATACAGTAATTAAAAATGAAACAAAAGAAGAAAAAAAATGAAAGTGGGAAAAAAGCGATAAAAATATGAAAAATACATTAAAGCAATAAAAACAAGCAAAAAGATAGGAGAAAAGAAACAAAAAAGCAGGAAATAAAAGAGAGCAAGGAAAAGGCAAGAAAAACGAAGTAAAAAGCTAGGAAAAAATAAACAAAAGAAGAAAAAAGGGGGGGACAAGGAGAACAAAATTTACAAAAACAAGAAAAAATAAGTAAAAAGAACTAAGAAAAAAAAGTTAGAAAAAAACAAGAAAAGATTAAAATAAAAGAAAAAAGAGGAGGAAAAAATAAATAAAACAAGCCAAAAACGGGAAAATGGGGAAAAAGCAATCAGTATATTACCAATAATAATGCAGTATTAATATTTGTTTTAATCTCTTACTATACTTATATATTATAATACCATTTATTTTTAAACAATCCAGTGAACATTTAACTTATTTAATTGTTGAACCTTTTTATACCTAAACAACTTTAAAGTAAGCCCACTGGAATCCCTACTAGACACAATAAAATGTGAATAAAAGTTTTCGACTTTAGTGCAAAATGAATAAACTTTGAAACCCAAGAATAAACTATACACTTCTTAAAAAAAAACTAACCATGAAATGCATCTCTGAAAACCATACATTAAAATCTTTACACATTCAAAAAAAAGATAAAATGCTAGAAAAAATGCTCATTAAATGTAAAGTCAACAACTCGGAATCTATGGAACAATGACACAGTGACAAGAGGAAAAAAGGCGTCTCGAGTGGAACCGGGTGGCTGTTTGCTGTTTTAAATAAATGTTTATGTTTAAAGTGCATTAACTCTGTGCAAAGATTTCTTTTCGTTGTCCCCCACCCATTTATTTGACATGCCCCTTTAGACTCCAGTCTGGTTACACCACTGCTTCCGGATATGCGACCTCTGTCAAGGTGGAAACGGTTAACGTACGTTTGCGTCTCTTAGAAACCGAAAGTATGCAGTCTGTTCCAAACTTTCGCTTTCGGTTCAACTTGTGCACATTTTACACGTCCTCCCGACAGTTTGCATTTATTTCATAACCCAAGTCGAATTCATCTTCTTTTTTTAAGCTCTCGAATTGATTTGCGTCAACTTGAATGCGCATCCTCTGCTGACCAAACTGAACCCGAAACAAAAGATCGACTGGGTGCGGTCGAGATGAAGGAAGGGCCCAAGCCGCAGTACCTGAAAGAATGGATCCTTGCTCAAGTGGAAAGTGGAGCCTATGAGGGTCTTCGTTGGGAAGACAGCGAGAAAACCATGTTCAGGATTCCCTGGAAGCACGCCGCCAAGAAGGACTACAGTCAGACGGATGATGCTGCACTATTTAAGGTTATTTTTGGATACTTTCCGAACTATGCAACTATCTACATCAGGGGTCGGGAACCTTTTTGACTCAAAGAGCCATAAAAGCAAAATATATCAATTTTATTTTGGGAAAGAGCCACACCATATATTATGAGACAAATTTACTAAATTGCTAAACCCGCGCCCCAGACAAAAGCTTAGTCTTCAGCACATTTATTTTTGATGATTTGATAAAAAATATGAAAAGAGAATAATGCCAGAGCCCGTGTCCCAAAATAAACAAACATACCATTTAAACTTGTCTCTTTCTTGCAATTACTCAAGATCGGTTAAACTCATTTTGACCCTTTTTTTCATACATATTGGTTTCAAAACCAGATGTAAGCAGTTATTTTGTAAAAACGTCACAACATTCTGCAAACAGGGAGCCTGATGTGCTTATCTATGGTGCAGACGGCGTAGGGCGAGAGATGGGAGGGAGTGCTTGCACTTTTTGCATAGCTCCACCCATCCCTCCCACTCACCCAATCAAAAAACTAAGTTCTCTTCCGGTGTTTTGGCGTATTTAAAGTTTGTTCTGTGGATTCATCATAAGGTATCTGAACACTGAAGACAGATAATATAGTGAGGTTTTATATAACAGATTCTTTAGCGTTGTACAGCCAGAACGAGTTTTTTTTTTTTTTTTTTTTTTTTTTGCGACACCTTGACTGTAAATTGTAGTGAAAACGTGCCCTATATATTCTTAGAAGTACTGCTCTTCTGTTAACTTTGATTCGGCTTTGCGTGTATCTGAACAGATATAGTAGATTACGTTTTGGACGAGATGGAGAAAATTTGCATGCATCAAATTTGTCACTGAGCCACAGGCTCGCGAGCCATAGGTTCCCGACCCCTGATCTACATGCTCAACCAGGGTTGGGTAGGGTTACTTTAACTTGATTACTTTCAATTACTTTTGGATTACTCCAATACCAAATATGCAAATAAAAGACAAAAGAAACTAAATATGAATACAATGATGACTCACAACACGTGGTAAGCTTTCTCTCCTGGCTTTGATCTCTTTGATCTCCGGCAAAACTAACATAAAATGTGACAGAAATAAAATGAAAATAAATCCAAACAGCTTGCCAACATCATTTTTGCCGTTCCATGTGTTCCGTTACTCCCCAAGCCTGCACAAAATGTAGTAATTTTATTCATATTTAGTTTATTTGGTCTTTTATTAGCATATTTGGTATTGGAGTAATCCAAAAGTAATTGAAAGTAATCAAGTTAAAGTAACCCTACCCAACCCTGTGCTCAACCCGGGAGTTGTATACCCAAAGCCAGCCCACTTAGCCGTCCGTATACGATGATTTTAAATGAATGGAACAGCAACGAGCTCTTATGATGCATTCCTAAAATGGGGAGGAATTCACGTATATGTTGATAAGTTAACAAAAACCCATTTACCATTTTAATTCAAATAAAAATGATATAAAGATGATGATGATAAATGAAAACACATTAACCTATGTACAGGGGCGTAACCAACCAGTTTTGGTGGGTGCTCAAACGCCCCCAAATTTAAGCCAAGCACCCCCAAAAATGATAGCGTTTTTCTTAATGAAGTGCAGAGTAGGCTTAAATAAAAAGATGCTAGCTAAAATATAAAAGATTAAAACAAATAAAAATGTGAACAACACATGGTAAGAAATACTCCTAGCACCGCTCTTGTTCCTCTTTCGCACTTGCGGCATAGCGGCGGAGTCTGTGGAGGCTCCGGTGTACTACCGTGAGAGTTTGTTATTATGGAAGCCCAAGAGTGCCGTAATTCAATTTAAAAAAGGAACATTCAATTAATAAAAACGGCCTTAAAATGAACATTCAATTGATAAAAACTGCCTTTTAAAATAAAAAGCCTTGAGCAAAATATCTTAATCAACACGTTGTCGTTTCTGAATTTTACATGTTGTATCACTTTAAATGAAATGGAAAAAACGTTTTTAACCAGCTCTGTGTGCTCAGAAAACCCAAAGCTCTCAACCTAAAATCGCCCCTGCCTATGTACAGAATCTGTCATTTGAAATTTATTTTTTGACCACTAGATGTCACTGTATTCTGTAATGCCAAAATGAGTGATACATTGACGAATGATAATTAAGGATGAGACTAAGAGAGAACGATGCAAAGATGAGTGATTGATTTTCTTTTAATCACAACAAATCACACTGTACAGTGACAAAATTCTTTAGGTTTTATACAATAATGATAACATTGTTCAAAATCAGGCCTGAAACTGAAAGAAAACTGGATTAGGTATTTCACACTGCAACAGTGGCAACCCCATACCTGTCAACTCCAGTTAATTGTTGCCCTTATTAATGATTGCAATTCCCTTTATCAAGCGATACTCTATCTATCTATCTATCTATCTATCTATCTATCTATCTATCTATCTATCTATCTATCTATCTATCTATCTATCTATCTATCTATCTATCTATCTATCTATCTATCTATCTATCTATCTATCTATCTATCTATCTATCTATCTATCTATCTATCTATCTATCTATCTATCTATCTATCTATCTATCTATCTATCTATCTATCTATCTATCTATCTATCTATCTATCTATCTATCTATCTATCTATCTATCTATCTATCTATCTATCTATCTATCTATCTATCTATCTATCTATCTATCTATCTATCTATCTATCTATCTATCTATCCCTCTCTCTCTCCCTCTCTCTCTCTCTCTCTCTCTCTCTCTCTCTCTCTCTCTCTCTCTCTCTCTCTCTCTCTACCTAAAGACGAGAACAAGAGAGCACATTGCAAAGATGTTGGTAGACGTGATTGATTTTCTATAAATCATTGTTATCTGCACCGCTTATCCTAAGTTTGTCGCGGGGGTGCTGGAGCCCATCCCAGCTATCTTCGGGCAGTGGGCAGGGGCCCCCCCTGAACTGGTTGCCAGCCAGTTGCAGGGCTCACAGGGACAATTTGCTCGCTCATTCACACCTAGGGACAATTTGGACCGGCCAATCCACCTGAAACGCATGTCTTTGGAATGTGGGAGTAAAACCGGAGTGCCCGAATGAAACCCACGCAAGCAACAGAATGAAATCATCAACTTCAATATAATTGAGTTACCTATGGAATCCAGATTGTGCACAGTATAGCAATTCAATGATACTTCATCCAAGTAAATGGTGTTTCTTTTATTCGCAAAACTTGAATTTGAGCAAAGAACTCGACTTCACATGTCTGCACTTATTTAGGCCTGGACTTTGCACAAAGGCAAGCACCGGAAAAGCCGGGACAAGGAAAACCCAACCGTGTGGAAAACCCGTCTACGATGCGCACTCAACAAGAGCACAGACTTCCAAGTTGTCAATGAACTCAGCCAAATGGAAGGACCCGAGCCGTTTAAGGTGTATCGTATCCGGCGAGGGGTCCAAACCTCACCGAAAGGTAAAGATTATTCTTGTTTTTTTCAAACACATTATTTTTCATTTAATGTAATATTTTATGACCATGAGCGGCGACCTGTTGTTCCCTTAGATTCTACACAGCCAATCGATCAAGTTAAAGACTCACCAAGGGGCCTTACTTTCATGGACAAACAGGTTAGTTCCACTGGTCAATAAAATCTCAAAAAACAAAGAGAACACACAAGGAATTGCACAAATTGGCAGAGATACCAGTACTTGAGCATAAACTTTTTTCAATAATCAAAAAAATGAGTAACTATATGACAGGAATGTTTTTTTTTTCTGTAAGGGAAATTTTGGTCTGAATGTGCCTTTTATACTATATTCTATACTCTTATATCCAACTTGTATTTTTATACTCTTCCTATATCTTTATACGCATATATTTCTATAATGCTTAATCAGTGTGTGTGGTTTTACGATTTCACTTGATGTTCAGAGGCAAGGACCTCCAAGGCGTTTCCTCGGACAGTGCATTCTTCTTATCAAGTTTCAGTTTCTGAGAGTTTTGACTCCCACAATTTATTGTCACAGAGAAACATTGTGTTTACAAAGTTCACTATCCCTATTGCTCATGTATTATATCCCCACGCCATCTCCCCACCAACATAATACACTGCACTTAAATATGTGATTCCTGTCCAAACCAATCAGAGTACTCTTACGTGCAGGTGGTTTATTCTATCCACCAATCAGAATCCGTGAAACAGCATAAGAGGGGCGCTCATGCTTTTAAACTGGAATCCGTTACATGCCAATCTAAGAGTGCTTTTGTCTTGTCCGTTGTGCTTCCTTTTCTTGAATAAATAAGTTTGTTTGTAACTCAGAAGTCTGTGACATCGTTTTGAACCTGACATTTTCATTTCCAAAAGGTATCATGTCAATCTGATGAAGAGCCAGAGGAAATTCAACCTGGTAAGCGCTTTGTTTTTAAAAGCCACCCTCAGCCTTGGGAGGAAAGCAAAGATATCAGTCTAATGTATGTGGACAAGTACGATTTTAAAGGCACAACACGTATTATTTACACCCCCTGGTGGTAAAAAAAACAACCTTCATTATAAAACAACATTGATTTAAATAATAAGCAAAATACATGAACTATGAGCAGGAACAGGGAGGCAGATGTCAACTCAATAGGAATGTGTAGTTTACATTTTCAAAAAGGGGGTTCAGAGTCGTGCTTTAACAACGAATCGACAAAATCGATTAAAATTGATGATTAAAAACGTTGGTAACTAGAATGAGAGAATGTTTGTTCTATCGTGTGGCCCCAGAGTTAAAATGAGTTTGACAACCCTGTTCTACAGCATACACCAGGTCCAAACACAATAGCTAGAAATGCATGCGTCACACAACAACCAGGCTCATCCGTCTCCCGCAAAGACAAGAAGACAGGAGCATGAGGTCAACATCACTCATGAGCTGCCAATATAAGAGTGTTTTAAGCCTAGATTTAAGCACTTCCTCTAAGGTTGCAGATTTAATCTCAGAGACCAGAGCATTCCACAGCACCGGGGCGCAAATGGAGAACGCTCTTGAACATGCAGATTTCTTCCTGGCTCTCGGAATCACAAGAAGGCCAGCGTTTTCCGAGCGAAAGCTCCGAGCAGGAACATGGGGGTAATTAAATCATAGAGAGATGGGGGGGAAAATATATGCAAAATTTGCAAAACAATATAATTACTCAACAAAGAATGACAGAACCCGCTTTGCAGAGGAATGGGATGGTTGTAATCTCTGCATGAACTCGCTTTTGTTCAAGTTGGGAGAAAAATTGGTGTGAAGGGGAAGTAATGGGATAATCTGTGGTGTGTGCAGACCTTTGAGGCTCCTTGTGATTAAGGGTTACACAAATAAACATGACTTGACCTATAGTGTACAAAGGAGTACAGACAGAGGAAGTGCTGACCTTTAATTCTGCTGTACCCTAGATCAGGGGTGGCAAAGTCAAACGGATGGAAGAGGCCAAATAAAAAATTAAGCTACAGTACAAGGGATGGACTGAATGAATATTGACAAAAAAACTAAAATGGCACATGTAGTTTAGTGAACCTAATTGAAGATACTAAAATGTAAATGTATTCCATAATGATCACATAAGTAAAATATATCCAAACTACTTTATAAATCCATATTTGTGTGTGTGTGTGTTTGTATGTGACTAATAGGCTCCAAAACAGTTGAACCAATTTTCCTCAAAATTTACACAGCTGTACTTCAGGCCCCCACAATGTCTTTAGCTAGGTTTGGTGTCAAGACACCTCCAAAAAATACCAACAAAATTGATAAACATCTATTTTTGTGTAGTCTACTTTAATGGGGTCTCACAGGCCTTCTGGCTGACAAACTAGGTACTGCAGCTCCCAATCACTGAACACTCTAAGCAGCCGAATCCAATCTTCTGTGGACCTGGCAACACCATTTGGGTTGTAAAGCATTATTTTCACATGGTTCTTTTAGTAATATTTAAAAGACACATTTCCTTGATATAAAAATCCCCCAAAATGGTTCGAGAGCGTTCTCCATCTGGGCACCGGTGTTGTGGAATGCTCTTCCCCCTAAGGGCCCGGTCACACAGCCGTTTGCGGCTGAATCACGGCCAGAAATTTCTGCCTGTGAGGCGGACGCTATTGGACGCTTTGAGATCGCCATACAGACGAGATACAGCAGTGCTTAACACGCGGTCGGAAATTCACGCGCGGTTGGCAGCGCGAAAAAGTTTTGCGCTGCTCAATACTTTAGAGCACGGGTGCACAGCCTTTCACGGGCGTATCGAGGCTGAACCACGGCCAGAACTTTCTGGCCTTAAAGCAGACGCTGTTGGGAGCTGTTGGACGCTTTGAGACCGCCATATAGACAAGATACAGCAGTGCTTTATTCGCGGTCGGAAATTCACACGCGGTTGGCCGCGCGAAAAAGTTTTGAGCTGCTCAAAACTTTGAGCACGTGTTAACCGCGGGCGGCACACGAGGTAATGACACGGAAATGACGCGGAACGACGTGCTCTGGCCGCGGCCAGGGCGTGGTTACACATGGGTAGGACGGGAAATTTCAGCGGGTAATCGTGGGTGGAGCACGGTCATAGCATGTTCTGCGCCTGTATCGCAGTGTTATTACGTGATATTAGCGTGTTACGCGTGTGACGGTCAAACGCCTTTCTCCGCGTATATACAGCGCGATTTGCCGAGCACACGTCAGTTGTGCTCGAGACGTCAAGGGGTGAACATAGATCTCCATCACCGTAGTGACCTCGTCTTAATCCATTTTTATTTCTTGACATTTCTTTTCATTTCATAACAAGATAATAAAATCAAAATGAAAAACTATTACAATAATAACATATTGGCTTCTTCGGTGCCATAGCTTGAAATCTTGCATAGGAGTCGGATTTGGGCACAACACCGTCCCGGGAGCTTTTATACCCGTGGTCCACACGAGAAAATGACGCGGAAATGACGCGATGATGAAGCGGAACAGTCGCTGTCGTCTGTTTTGCGGGCATACCACCGATGAACAGCGGGTTGGCCAATTTTGCGCATTTTCCATCGCGGGCAACCACGGGCAAAAAAACCCCGCAAAATTTTACCCGCGATACAGACGCAAACGGCTGTGTGACCGGGCCCTTAGATCCGATCTGCGACCTCAGTGGAAATGTTTGAATCTAAGCTTAAAACACACTTCTACTCTATAGCATATGAATAACCTATACTTTTGGCGGACAATATATATGTATTATTTGTAATTGCAACATCCTTTGCCTGGTAATCCTGAAAGGGGGATACCACATGTGCGGTCCCTTTTCAAGGTTTCTTCATTTTCCTCATGTTAAGGTTTTTGAGTTTTGCTTATGTTTTTTCCAGATCAGGGGATGGTGTAATAATAGTCTAAAATAATAGTCTGTGCAATGACCTGTGCAGCCCTTTGAGACTCTTGGTGATTAAGGGCTATACAAATAAAAAATCACTTGACTTGACTAAATGAAGGAAGCCGGTATTATTCAGGAAACAGCAGCAGCCTTCATTTTAGCAAAATTGACATAAAATCAATCGCTATTTTTTCATCGTACACTGTACTACAAAAAAAAAGTGACGTAACGTACATTGAAAACAAAAATACAACAATTCCTGGTGTGTGACACAATGATTAATCAAGATTATCGAAGGGACTGGAGAAAACCGTCTTGCGTGCGGATGTTGCCTGCAGGTCTTGACTTTGACATATGTGCCCTAGATGATCCAGCCATGAAATTTGAGTACTCTGAGTCAACAGGGAAAACGAGTCCCCCTCAGCATTCTCCCGTATTGACCTTCTCTATTCCTACAAATTCCATGTCAGGTAAAAAGACGCACTCAACAAAAACAAGGAGAAATTGCATCGCTTGAAAATCGGGTGTCGTGTCGACAGATTTCCGCATGCAGGTGACTCTTTTGTATCACGGCCAATGCGTAGTCGACTGCATCACCGAAAGCCCCGACGGCTGCTTCATTCTGCACGGACGTGCCCCGTTATGGAGTGAGCGTATTTACGGGCGCTGCAGCATGCAACAGCTTTACTTCCCCTCTCCGAACGGTACCCACATACCGGCCCCCAAAGCAGAAGTGATAAAGCGGCTCCTTCGCCATCTGGACAAGGGCGTCCTCGTATGGGCGGCCCCCGACGGCGTGTTTATCAAGCGCTTTTGCCAAGGCCGGGTATACTGGAGCGGCCCTATGGCCCCGCACGCTGACAAGCCAAACAAACTGGAACGAGAGAAGACCTTCAAACTGCTCGATATGTCGACATTTATCAATGGTAATGAATAAGTGAATGGCCTTTATTGTCGTTATACAGAGAAGAAAGTATTTAAACACCCTGCTATTTTGCTATTTCTCCCACTTAGAAATCATGGAGGGGTCTGGCATTTTCATCATAGATGCATGTCCACTGTGAGAGAGATAAACTAAAAAGAAAAATCCAGAAATCACATTGCCTGATTTTAACAACAATTTATTTGTGTGATACAGCTGCAAATAAGTATTTATAATCCCTGTGTATCATCTAGAATTCTGACCCTGAAAGATCTGTTAATCTGCCTATTAGAAGTCCACCTGCAATCCATGTATCATCTTGAATCAGATGCACCTGTTTGAGGTCGTTAGCTGCATAAAGACACCTGTCCACCCCATACTGTCAGGAACCAGAATGGAATCTTGGACCCGTTTTAAAGGAATCTTTATTGGATTGAGCTGACAGAGCTTGCTTAGGAAGCAGAGGATTGTCGATCGCTAGCAGCGTTGGACGGAATGGCAGTTCTGTAACAGGTAGGCAGAATCAATATGTCTTAGCTAGCAGGTTGATCGCCAGGGCAGGAGAGCCGGTCGTAAGCGCGGGGCAGAAACAGGTCCACTGTTAGAGCAATCATTAGAAAATGGAAGAAGCTGTACTGTCACAGACCAGAACGGACACAGGACTCAATTGCATGCGTTCTCAGATTTTATTGAAAGAGAGTGAGAGTAAGGCTTGCTTGATTGCTTGATCCGAAGACTGGCGGAGAGCGGGAACGAGCAAGGCGGGAGTGACACTTCCGTGTCGGAAGAAGACAGGCGGGAATGGCAAGTCTTTTGACCAGGGCTGGGGATCAGAGGCGATGTCAAGTTCGGAATAGTGGTCGTAGGCAGGCGGCAGGCAAAACAGGCATAGTTCGGTTCAGAAACAGGTTGAAAAACGGGAATCAGGCAGGAAACATGTTTTAACAGGGACGGGAACACTCACTGAGTGAAACACAACAGCTCGCAACGATCTGACAAAGTTTGAACTATAGTCGGGGGCTTAAGAAGGGTGTGGCCACCAATCAGCTTGTCCGGGCTGTTGGCGCCAATCAAGCTGCCACATGTGTTCCAAATAGGGCAATTATGACATGAACATGATGATCATTCTCAATCGGAGTGAAGCCCCATGCAAGATATCACCTCGTGGGGTCTCAATGATTCTGAGACAGGTGAGGAATCAGCCTGGAACTACGAGACAGGAGTTGGTCAATGACCTGAAAGTACCTCGGACTGCCGTTTCCAATGTTACTGTAGGTAATACACTAAGACGTCATGATTTCAAATCATGCATGGCACAAAAGGTTCCCCCGCTTAAACCAGTACATGTCAAGGCCGGTCTTAAGTTTGCATATGACCATTTGGATGATAAAGAGGAGTCATGGGATAAAGTTTTGTGGTCAGATGAGACCAAAATAGAACTTTTTAGTCATAAATCCAACACGATCACGACCCAAAGCACACAGCCAGGAAAACCAAGGAGTTTCTAGCATAGCCCAGCTAGTCTCCAGACCTAAACCCAATCCAAAATCTTTGGAGGGAGCTCAAACTCCGTGTTTCTCAGCGACAGCCCAGACACCTGACTGACTAGAAAAGATCTGTGTGGTGGAGTGGGCCAAGATCCCTCCTGCAGTGTGTGCAAACCTGGTGAAAGACTACAGGAAACGTTTGACCTCTGTAATAGCAAATAAAGGATACTGTACCAAATATCAACATTCATTTTCTCAGGTGTTCAAATACTTATTTGCAGCTGTATCACACACATATAAATCGTTAAAAGAATGATGCATTGTGATTTCTGGATATTTCTTTTTAGTTTATCTCTCTCACAGTGGACATGCACCTAGGATGAAAATTTCAGACCCCTCCATGTGTTTTAAGTGGGATAAATAACAAAATAGCAGGGTCTTCAAATACTTATTTTCTTCACTGTACAAGAATAGCGAAATTGGAGGGCTTCCTTCCTCAAAGCACTCACTGAAAAAAAGTTACGAAGACACAAACAAATTGAGTATGTAAAATACATTTTGTATTGCTGTTTCTTCCTTTTAAAGAAAGCTGGTTAAAACATAACCCACTTTTGATCTAGGGTGGACTCATCCACTGATAAGACCTAGCTTCCTAGGTTGTCTTGATCCATCTAATGACAAAATTAGGTAAATCTGTTGCAAACAATCAGCAAATTTAGTTGGTTGATTTAGTAAATAACCCAAAGTAGTGTCGGTTAGTTTGTCCACAAAAGGGTACATTTTGGGTTAAACAAACCCGAACTCATTGTTGAAAGGAGGCATCCTCAACATAGATACCCGAAGATAAACGAGTGATGGGTCGTTGCTCTTTTTAAGTAAACTTGATATCCAACATACATGATGTTTTAGTAGTTTACTTAACTTCTAATATTACAACCTGATAATAACATAGTCAAAACACAGTAATTGCATATGTTGTTATTTTGGAAATATGAAACTGTATCAAAATTGTAGCCCTTCGCGCCAATCGGTAACATAAAGTTTCTCAGCTTCAAAATCATTGGTGACCCGTCGTTTAAAGGGACAGTGTGTATCATTTTGCTTCTTCTAGCGGTAAAAAAGTAATTCTTTAAAACAAAAAGTTTTGATTTAATTAATGAGGAAAACCATATGAACTATCACATAAACCCGCATTATTTAAAATACTCGTTGGTCGAGTAACTAGCAATTATTACACAAAGAGAGATGACATAATTTTCTGTCATCTTGCTGCTTCTGGTACCCTAAGACCTCAAAAAAAGTTGGGCAAAAAATGAGAAGTAAAACAATGTAGTTTGGTAAATTTCAGTCTTCATAGTTTAAATTATTTCTTGTTCTTTTTAGCACTCGTTTTTAGTTGAACTACACCATAGAGCGGCCACTAGTGTTCAAATAACCCACACTGTCCCTTTGAAAAAAGGAAAAAATAATCAGAGCATTTTGTTTCGAGTCCCAACAAATAATGTCAGTTTCTTTATCCGCCAGCATTATTGGGTTGCGATACTCAACACAACACCCAAAAACGTTTTTTTTTTGTTAAAGGAGGTGTGCATCATTTCAGGTGTCCTTAAAAAGTTAAAGGTAGGATCATTTCTCTATTGAGTATGTTTTAACAATGCCAATTTGAGTTAAAAAAGCCCAAATCATTTTTTATCCACTGCACCTATCTGCTTTAATCCTACTTTTAGCCAATCTGTTATGGCCGCGGAACACATTAGATATGAGGAAAGGTGGGAGGGTTGAGGAGGGTTGGTGAGTGACTTTGTGCTCGTCACCTCAGTTTTTTTGTTAGTGTAGCATGAAAAAGGTGAAAGTAAGAAAAGGGCTGATTCAAGTCCAAACGCCCACCAAAACCCCCAAAAAGATGTTTATTTGAGCACTTGTAAGAAATGCACATACTTGCACATGCAACATAAGGGGTTTGACAGAGGCTGCAGCGATGAAAAGAGCCAAAAGACAGCATCAGCGAGAAGAAAAGTTCCAAATTCTTTACAGTTTTACAAGCTAATTTTATTGGGTCGTTTGGTACCAAACAAAGTAAAAGGCTGGGATAAATTAATATATGTGTTGAATTGACCTATACTTGAACGTTGTTTATATGAGTGGAACTGTGTTCAGAGTTTTTAAAAACATGTTTGCAGATCTTCAAAGCTACGTACAAGGAAGGCGAGAAAGACCCAATTATGAAATTGAACTCTGCTTCGGAGAGGAGTACCCAGATCCAGCAACATCAAAAACCAAGAAGCTTGTCATGGTTCAGGTTGGTCAAAGTAAAAACTGATGCATCAATTTGACAAGTCTCCAAGAAATGTTCAGCCACTCGTAACTAGTGCAGGGGTTGGGAACGTATGGCTCGCAAACCAGATTTGGTTCTTTTAATGAGTACAGAGATTAAATAAGGGCCAATGTAATCTTCTGTAGAACTTAACAATTTCCGAGTATGTAAAGCCAAAGGAACACTGTAAACCAACTGTTCTGTCCTAAATGTTTAGGGCAAAGTTTCAACAACAGTAAACTCTCACGGTGTTACAGCAACATAGCCCATTTTGGCTATAGGTCTCTAAGGAATCCTCTAAATGGAAGCCCTTTAAACAATCTATGTTCACTGTTCAGACAATTTACGATGAAAAGCCACAGAACAAACCATGAAATTGCCAGCCAAGCATCCAGATAGATTTGATTTAATAAGCTGTAGAGGTGGGCGGATCTCGCATATAGCCCACTCCCCTAAATAAATCCTTATCCTTCCCGTTTGCAGTATTTTATTTATTTATTTATTTATTTATTTATTTATTTATTTATTTTTAACTTTTTTTTCATTGCTGGACAAAATCAATCAATATAACAGGCAGTCATACATGTTTTTTTTCCCTCCCCAATACAAAGAATATATCATAAAAACTTGTGATATTCAATATTCGTAGTTAGACGATATACTCCCTATTCATAAGACCACGACCTCCCCAAACATACAAGCCTCTGAAATACCAAAACTTAAAAACACAAAAAAGAACAAAATAACAAAAACAACAACGACATTTAGAGTTTGGAGTCACCAGACCATGACATCCAGGTCTTATATGCTGTCAGGTGGGAGCATTCCAAAATAGTGGAGAAAGGGTGCCCAATGAGAATAGAATTTAGAGTCACATCCTCTGAGATGAAATTTGATTTTTTTTAATTTACGCAAAAAGAGTATATTGCGTAGCAATGTTTTAAAGGCAGTAAAAAATAAAGTAGTATCCTCCGACGGGCTATCAAAGAGGTGAAAGCTAAAACGTTATGCTGGACAATTGAGAGATTGTCAGGGCATCTGCCAAAGATGCGGTGATGGATTGATATGTTTTCCTAAAATATCAAAAATGCACCCAAAAAATGATCTCCAATATTCAGTTCGTTTAGGAACTCAACCAAAACATGAGTTAGTGACATGGACTTTGAAAGCACCTGCTGCAACGTTCATCACTTGAATTGGGAAACCACTTATGGAGTCTATGTTTGCTGTAATAGAGTCTGTGGAGCACCTTAAATTGAATAAGAGGCAGCCTTGCACATCTGGTAGAGTTTGCTGTATTTTGTGACATTTTTACAGAAGAACTCTGCTTGCACCTTGTTTTTAAAACCACAATTTACTACAAAAATGAGCATCAACAGTTTTAATTGAATGCAGGAGGGAGACCAATTTTAAGTCGTGTATTTCTTGACATGGGACACAGGCTCTGGCATTATTGGTTTTTCATAGATTTTCTAGAATAATCCATCGTCAAAATAACATTTTTTTAATTTTTGTTTTTGTTTTCATGGCCCTAACGGTCAAAAGGGTTCCCAAGCCCTTCATGAATTGCTGAACATTTTTCACCTTTATGAATTCATGTTAGTTGTAGTTCTTCATTATCACCAGTAGAGTTCACTGTAACACAGTTTTTTGTAAAACGGATCTTCCTTGTTTAGGTGGTACCCATGTTTGCAGTAAAACTGCTGCAGAAATTGGAGATGAAAGCGAAGCCTGACAGTCCTGTCACTGCTGAAGGGAAAGAAAGTCACCAAGTTGGCATTCCTGGTGGGGGCGAAGCTTGACTGCTCGACCGAGTCAAGGTTTATCTGCTTTCACAATAGAAGATATAGTCATAGCTGAGTTTTGTAAGGAAATGAACATTCTTTTGCAAGTATTTTCATTCTAGTTAACTTGTTTTGTTTGTGTGTACTTTTTAAAGTACACTAAAGCACGTCAAGTGTTTTGCTAGAGATTTTTGTAATTAAAACAAATATTCCAAAGGCAACCTCTGATAGGAAACGAAAACAAACAAACACCTAGATTCTAGGTCCTAGAAGCTCCACACTTCAAGGTCGAAAAATGTGTTTGCATGTGTGAATGAAATTGGATCCTGCATAAAGTGACTCACCTTCCAAGAATGAAAGGTCTGATCTCCATACTGTGTCCATCACGTGCCATCAAAGTAATTTTAATGCCAAACACATAGAGGGAAAATAAAATACCATCCATTTTGGACTTCAGAGCGCATCTGATTAAAAGCTGGATGCACAAATTTAATAACAGAACTCAATTTTACCTCGGGTAGCCAAGTGGTTTGCACGTCCGCAGCACGGTTCTGAGGTCATGGGTTCAAATCTGGCCTTCCTGTGCAGAGTTTGCATGTTCTCCCCGTGCTTGCATGGGTTTCCTCTAGGCACTCTGGTTTCCTCCCACATTCTAAAAACATGCGTGTCAGGTTAATTGGCAGGTCCAAATTGTCCCTAGGTGTGAAGGAGTGAGTTTTCTGTCTCTGTGTGCCCGGCAACTGGCTGGCAACCAGTTCAGGGTGTCCTCTGCACACTGCCCGAAGATAGCTGGCATGGGCTCCGGCACCCCGCGACCCTACTGAGGATAAGCGGTGCAGATAATGGATGGATGGATACATTTTGTCTTTGTCCCACATTGGATTTAAAGCCACAAACAGCTATTAAAAAAAACTCTGCTGGGGTTTTGGCGCCAGAACGACTCAATGCTCTCGCAAACCAGACGCAGTTTTCAGCTGTCATTATCTCAGTTCTGCTCTGAGTTGTTTATGTCACGTGTTTTTATCTAAATGGTCTATATATATATTGCACTTTTCAAGTCAATTAAGACCTCTCAATGTGCTTCAATCTTACCCATTCACACACACACTCACACAATAGGGAGTCAGCCATGCAAGGTGCCTACCTGCTAATTGGGGGCATTAGGGACTCAGTGTCTTGCCCAAGGACACTTCGACATATAACACGGAGGAGCCGGGAATCAAACCTGCAACTCTTGACCCCAAGACAAGCGCTCTACCTCTTGAGCTAATGCCGCCCTATGTGACTATTCGAGATGTTGATAACAAAGACGAGCACATATTTACTACTCTGCCAAAATAATACTTAAAATTTGAGCTTTGTATTTTTAGACGACAGAACCCGGAGAACCATACTGTGTAGAATGGTGCCGGGTTGCAACACAGACTTAGAAGTCGTCTTTTTATATCGTCATTGGTGGTTGCCGCAGTAATGGACCAAATTGCTTTCTTTTGTTATAGTTCCTTGAAGATTAAAGGAAACGTTAGCGTCCTGACATTCACACCGACAATACAGAGGAAAGTGTGGCAATTTCAATAGATTACTTTGACTGCTCCGATGTTTGAATTGAGGACCTAATTTTTCAAAATATTGTATGTCATAAATGTTGAGTACTTTTAAACCTCCCGTTTTGCTCCTGTTATGTATTATATACAGTAATATAACAACTGTTAATTTAACACCATTTTAACACTACCCCAGTGAATATATATTCCTTTGAACGAGTTACATTTTAAGGGCAAACTTACTCTTACTACTTCAGAGTAGTGCTCCAACAACGAATCAACAAAATCGATTAAAATCGATGATTATAAGCATTGGCAACTAATTAGATCATCAATTTGTTGTATGGGCAGCACGGCGGCGCAGTGGTTAGCGCGTGTGCGGCACAATTCTAAGGTCTTGTGTGGGTTCAAATCCAGCTACCAGCCTACCTGTGCGGAGTTTGTATGTTCTCCCCGTGCCTGCGTGGGTTTCCTCCGGGCACTGCGGTTTCCTCCCACATTCCAAAGACATGCATTTCAGGTGGATTGGCCGGTCCAAATTGTCCCTGGGTGTGAATGAGCGAGCGAGTTGTCTGCGATCCGGTGCACGCTGGAAAGGGGGAGCAAGCAGCTCACGGGTTTGGAGCGTGATCAGGATGAGGAAGTGAGTGGGTTTGCTTGGGCGGGAGATCGGAGTATGGTCAAATGGGCAAAACGGGTCGATAGCCGGAGTGGGAGATCAGAACGTGGTCGGTGGTAAAAAACGGGTCAATAGCCGGAGACAAACGAGAAATCAGGAACAGACGAGTAGGATACGGATGAAGACGGGACAGACGGGAACCAGAGTCAAAGTGCTTGCCTTGCGTATGCAGAGGTTTGCTGATGGACTGACAAGGAGTGACTGGAATATTGAGTTTAAATCGGAGGTGAATCAATCAGGTAACAAGCAGCAGCTGGCACCAAACGAGCAGGTACAGGTGAGGGCAATGAGTGATCATGACAATTTTTTTCTTCTTGTGGTTATAAAAATCTATACAAATTGAAAGGTATTGCTTTTTTATTGTTTTGTATAACACATCCAAATTCAATTTGATCTGCGGATAAGGTGGTACGAAAAGAGTATCTTATGTATTTTTAGAGGTGTAACATACATTTATAAGCATTTTTTAGGATCAAGTTAATTGACAAACACTTATAACTTTTTTTGATTGTTTTATGTAATAGAATATTTAGTTTCGCGCACTATCGTCGATCCGTCCAAAACATCAATATTTGAATAGATAGGAAATTAGAAATCTTATTAATCTCACGATTAATCGAAAAAATAATCGACTCATTCATCGATTTTGAAATTAATTGTTAGTTGCAGCCTTACTTCAGAATTCAGTAAAGTTTTACACTAGGTGAAAATTAACACCCTTAGTGTTGTTCAAATTCAACGCGAAAGAGTTCAGAGTTATGTAAAAGATAACTCGGTGAACAGTAAATCATTCAATTTCAGGTGTCACTTATTTTTTACACTCTGAAGTGTCGACTATATTTTACACTAGAAAGGTTTTTGACTCCCACCATTGGCTTTAACTCTAAAATGAATATGAACATTTTACCAACATTGAAGGTTATTTTGTTCCCTTTTATTCTATCCACTGTTGGAAAAATACCAGAGAGTTAAACCACTTTAAAAATGGTAAATTTACTCTGTAGGAATACTGTTGAGAGTACTCGGTTGGTTTGAACACTGTTTTTCAATGTTGAAGAGGATCTACAGAGCAGGAGTAAATGGAAGGAGACCAAGAGGAAGGCTGCGATTGACGTGGATGGATGGTGTTATGAATGTACTGCAGGAAAGAAGTCTATATGTAGTGGAAGCTAGATCTCTCGTTGGTGATAGGAATGGGTGGAGAGGTGTCATAAAAGGATAGTGGGATGTTTGGATGTGTTCTAAGGGATGGGCAGGGCAACCCGTATGATGCGGCAGGGGTAAACCAGTGAAAGCTGTCGGGCCCTGCTGTTGAACAGAAGAGTGTGTTGTGTCTTCCTGATCCGAGTGACACGGCCGAATAATAAAAAATTAAAAAAATCTATGTGTGTTTTTGCTACTTTTTCCCTTTCTTTATTTTCTTTGATTTTGTGTAGGTGTCTGTCTTGCTGTCGGTCACCCCTCTCGAGGGGTATGACCAGGGTAGATAGATAGATTAATACTGTGTCATGTCCTGCATGGTTGTCATGGCGCCCAGCTGGCCCCGCCCCTTGACACCGGCTGAGACGCATTGGACTGATTGCTTTTGGAGAACTTAAACGCTCCTTTTGGGACTGCCCGTGGCCAGACCATTGTTTAACCCTCGTTGAAACCCTGTTCATGCCCGTTTGATCTGAGTAATAACTAGTTTGTAGTTTTGATTGCCTTTGAACCAGTTTTGTTTTGTTTTTGGTCCGTTTGTGTGTTGGACAACTTTTCTTTCCTAAATTAAAGTGACAGATCGTCTACGCATATGAGTTCCAACTTCCTGCTTCCTGGTCCGTTTCGTGACATACTGTTGGCAAAAACATGGACTAATTTCTCCAAAACGGTATGAAACTATTTCCAGATGTCACCGCAGTGTTTTGTATCTAGAGCACATACACCCTGGAAAAGAACAGCTTGCCGTTTTCCTTGGTGCAGCCACAAAAAATAAAATAAGCCACACAAAAAGTAGCAAAAAATGTAGCAGCTTGCAGTCTAAAATGTTCGGTAAAAACAGTTTTGATAAAATGCTGGCAATAAATGACAAACCCATCAATATGAAGCGGTTTTCCATTTATTCCGAGCAAACATCATATAACAGATTCAGTTTTTTCAAAAAATATACATTTTGTAGCTGTAACATTTCAAAGGAATAATTAACAGGGATGTTTTAGTCACCAAAACTAAAGTGAAAGAGTGTGCTGTATCAGAGGAGATACCCGTATCAGAGTTGAAAATACTTTCATCGTTTTTCCCTGCTTTCAGACATACTGCATACAATACGTGACAATGAAATGGAAACACGAGTGTACAGTGCACGGGGGTCGCTTGTATCCACATAGCATCGTGTTCCGACGTGTTATTAGCACCATTACTCTTCTGCCTTTCGACACTCTTTCCAACTATTAAGCTTTTAATAGAAAACGAGCGTGTAGGCTGCAGCACACGGCCTTCAGTGTGGGCATGATTGTCTCATATGCAGTTTTCATTAGTGTTCTCCGTTCTCTTTCCAGAGATCATGTTAAGGACATATTTGTACATTCATCTAGCC
Source organism: Urocampus carinirostris (assembly GCF_059441175.1). Classification (NCBI taxonomy): domain Eukaryota; kingdom Metazoa; phylum Chordata; class Actinopteri; order Syngnathiformes; family Syngnathidae; genus Urocampus; species Urocampus carinirostris. The sequence continues at coordinate 15,335,550 of NC_142351.1, read as the reverse complement.
TGCCCACACCGACACACACAAAAAGGTAAAGAAGCGGGGAAAAAAGTCCACGCAATGGATGTGGACGAAATTGCATTCAATCTGTTTAGCATACTCTCTGTACACATGTAAGATAATCACTTTTTTTATCCGTATTTATATATTTATATCCGCGCTTACTTTCATAACACTGAAATTGATACCCTGCAGGACGCACTGTTGGTAAATTAGAGTGCGGAACGACCGTTACATAAATAGACGGGTGCCTGATTGTCTTGTTAATTTCCTCAGAGAGTCTGCAAGGTGCCGCACGAATATCTTGGAAATCTGAGGAAAGGTAAACAAATAACAAGTAGACATGTTCAACCCGTGGGCCAGAAGCATGGACACCAGCAATTCTCAATTGTTTTTTTCCAGCTCAGTGGTCGGCAACCAGCGGGCCACGGACCGGTAACAGGCCGTGGATTGTTCGACATCGGGTCGTACAGAAAGAAAACAAAATTGACCTATTTTTTACTCATATAGTGGTACCTCTACTTACAAATCTTTTCTACGGACAAAAGTTTCATGTTGTACCTCAACGGGAAAATGTTTACTCTACTTACAAAGGCATTTCAGGATAAGAAGTCAAAAATACTGTAAAGTACGCGCTGCCATTCACAGCTTTGAGAGTTCTCCCTGGCAACCAGTGCGTATGCGTAAATCCTGGCATGCTTTTCATGTCCTCAGTCAAAGTTAAAAGGTAAATTAATGTTTTCTATTAATTCCTTTATTCTTTTTTTTTTTTTTTTTACATTATATGCCTTTTGTTTTATTTTTATTGTGCGGGGATCCAATTTTAACATGAATTTGTTTCATGTTCTGATGGTTTATGATTTATTAAAAAAAATATATTAGACTTTGCAGGGCTTGGAACGGATTAGCGCATTTACATTCAAAAGGGATCTCTACCTAAATATGTTTCAGGTTACAAAGATACTCCCAGAACGAATTAAATATGTAAGTAGAGGTACAACTGTACCATAATTATTCGTGTAGACACACATCTTTTTCATCCCCCAAAAAACCTCAATGTTTGGGTGCGTGTTATACTGAGGTATAATAGTAGTACATCACCGTAGTAGCGCAGTGTTTGATCATTTAGCAAACATCACTGACCTCATTTGCTCACCATTGGATGCAATAAGAATCAAACTTGGACTTGCAGCAATGAGAGCACTGAATTTTTACCACAAGGCCACTAGGAATGTAGACGACAAAGGAATGGGCATTCGATTTGATCTCTTCATCACACTATTTTTTACAACGTCCTAATGGAGCATTATGGGAAAGAGTTCAGCCAAAACAACATTGTACAACGTGGTACCGTGAGTAAAAAAAGTGCGATGATGAGATCAAATCTCATACCTTTTCCTATGTCTTGAATATTAGTGATCCTCAACTGGTGTGTGGGGACCCAAAAGTGGGTCACAGACTTCTTCCGTAGCAAAATAAAAGGAACAACCACCCCTCCCCAAAAAAACCAAGGGTCATTTAAACCCCTTAATAGTAGGAGTAGCGATAATTTCCTGCAAATGCAAGGTGACACCCACTATTTCACACCTCAGAATAAGACTGATTAAGTTTTTTTTACGCATGTTGAGCATGGCCAAACGCAAATACAGTGGAGGATATATGAGATATTGATTTTATTATATTGCAGACACAGATGCGGTTTAAAGCGTTTTAGATTTCATTCGAACGTATATGAGTCATATTTGATCACTAGATGTCGCTGTTTTGTTAGAGCAACTGAAAACGAGTCCTAAGAATCACAGAGAAGAATACAAACTATGGAGACTCCAAACCTAATAACCAAACAGCAACATTTTCCCTCTAATTTTTTTTTGCCTTTTACAAGGCTTTTGGGGGTCCCCGTAGCAGCAAGATGGCCTACAAATATGTCAGCTTCCTTTAGATGAGCATCATATGATTAAAATAAATGCAAATTTTTCAACACATGAGCATTTAAAAATGCCCTTTTCTATGTACAGTCTAGCATGTTGCTTATCAATTAAGTAAGTAAGAAGTTATTTTACCACTAGAAGAAGGTAAGTAATACACACTGTCCTTTTAAAGGGAATATTACTTAAAGTTGTTTTGGTATTGTTGGTAGTTGTGTTTGAAAAAACACAAATAAATATCCCTATTTAACCTGTACAGTCTTTTCATTCAATAATGTTGGTGGGCCCTGAAGTTGAGCCAGTTGAGAAACACTGATCTAGATCTCTATATTGCTATTATTACTATTATTATTGTTATTGGTGCCATTATTATTGTTATTATGGGGCTGGGCCTTGAGAATATAGTTAGACATTAAACCGGTCTGTGACACGGAAAACGTTGCCGACCACTGCCTCAGGTTACTGTTGTGCAACTTTTTACTGCCACTTCATCAGCTTAGAGCCTTGAGGTAATTCCAGGAGGCTTTCACGGCTTCCTGTCAAAGAGAGGACATCAGGGGCCGACCAGCGTCGTTTCCGAGGGCGTCCAGGCCACTGAGTCTGAGGTTTTTCTGCCGGCGCCCGATCCAGGGGTTCAGTGGCAGGCGGATGAGGTTGGGGTACGGAGGGAGGGGGCGGAGGAGGGGGCATTTTGTCCCTGTGCAGGCTCCCTAAGCTGCCTGCCGCCACCCTTGGCTGGCGGTTCGGGCCTTGGACCCTGGAGGAGAGGCGCAAGTTTGTCCGGTGGAGTTGTTTGGGTGTAGGGGTGAGAGCAAGGCAGACATCCCCCTCTTCCAGCTGGCGGCAAGGAAGGCCGTAGAGTTGAGCTGTTCTCCGAGGGCAGCAAGACGACCAGCCTTGGTCCTGGACGAAGAACGGGTACTCCACCAAGACCTTCAGTAACTCCTTAGGGAAATAGAGAAATCAAATTTTTATGTCACATAAAAATAAAGTAAAAAAAAAAAACGTATCCAAAACATTCGACATCTTCCACCAGGGGTCAGGAAACTATGGCTTATAAGCAATACATGGCTCTTTTCATGAGTACGTATGGCTCGGGGATAAAATAGGACTTGTGCAATTTATATTATATTGCTTTATGCTGAGGAATTTTGCACATCTGGTTAGCTGCTCCTCTTGCACTCTTTGCACTACTGTAAAATACTATACATAGCCATGATTATTCAGTATGTTATTAGTACTTCAATACTCCATCTCAATACAACATTTTATTTATATCTGTACATTCAAGGAAACTGTGCGGGTCAGATGTATCGACATCTCACAGAGCAAACCCACAACAAACGTTTTACCTAGAAGCTCTAGAAAAGCACAAAGAACGATTTGATTGGGTGTGCGTTAGGAATGGGCAGAGCTATACACAGGAGAGGACTACACAAAGGACGCCCGCACTCATTTTCAGGCGCTCTCTGCACTGAAGGTAAATAAGTTGTATTCACGTTTATAGTATTTTGTGACATTTTTCAACGATAAACTTTGCTCTCACCTTGTTTTAAAAACCAATATTTAGGAACAAAATAACAAATAAGTCTCAACACTCTTAAGTAACTGTGGGAGGGATTCAAATTTTAAGACGTATACTTATATTAATACGGGACACAGGCTCTGGCATCATTATTATTATTTCATAGATTTTATGAAAGCATCAAACGTCAAACAACCAAGTAAAATGCTCCGAAGAATTAGCTTTTGTCTGGAGGGTGGGTTTGGCGGTTTTGGTGAATTTTGTCTGAAAATATATAGTGTGCCTTTCTTGAAAAACAAAAAGAAAATTTATTTGGCTTTTATGGCTTTTTGGGACAAAAAGGTTCCGACCCCTGTCTTTCACTGCATAAATATTGTAAAAACACATTTTTATTATGCATTCGCAATACCCTAAATCAGTGGTCAGCAGCCAAGGGGCAAAGGACCAGTACCGGGCAGCAAATGTGCAAAAGTGTAAAAGTGGGCAGGGAACACCCTGAACCGGTTGCCAGCCAGTCGCAGGGCACAAAGAGACAGACAACTCACTCGCTTATTCACACGTAGAGACATTTTGGAATGCGGGAGGAATTCTGAGTGCCTGGAAGAAACACATTCAAGCATGGGGAGAACATGCAAACTCCACAAAGGAAGGCTGGTAGCTGAATTTAATCCCATGACCTCGGAACTGAGCCGCGGACGCGCTTACCGCTCAGTCACCATGCCGTCCAGATAATAAACATTTCCCGGCTTAATTCATTATTTTGGTTTGGTGCAATACCCAAACTAGGTGTCCAAACTAGAATATTGTGTGTTTATTAAAGTCAAATAGAAGAAACTTGGTCTTAAGGATATTCTTTACCTGAGTGTTGCGGCCGGTGAGGTGGACGTGCAAATGGCTGACACCCTGTGCATTGCCGGGGGAGATGAGCAACACTGTGCAGGTGCTCAGATGAAATTCTGAGGATATGTCAGCACTCCTCAAGAAGTCCTCTGTCTGAAGCTCCTCCACCTGTTTCAGTTGCCCACTGGCAAGCTCAATGAGCGAGCCCTTGGTGAAATGAGGTAGGAGCGCAGGGGGAGATGGCTGAAGAGCAGGGGGAGAGGGGTGCACATGATCTTTGTTGTGTTTGAGGTACTTTTCTTTGTCTCCACCTCGCTCCTTCGCTGTATACAAAGTCTTTTCTCTGTCTTGGTCTTTATCGTGGTCTTTTTGCGACCTGTCATGGCTGTTTAGGAGACCCTGCTTAGAGTTGGGGGAGTTCTTTAAATTGTGCTTCTTTGAGACTGGCTCTCCTTGCAAGTTATACAGTGGTGTTCTTGGGGGACTGTGGGGTGGAAAAGACTGGGAGGCCTTAGGGCTCAGCTGGCGGACTGACCCCAAGGAGTAGTAAATGTGAGCTTCAGCCGCTGGGGTCCCCGCAGTGTCCGCTAATCCTTCTCTACCTGCCCTGTGGTCTTGTGCTAGAAGATGGGGATTGGTTGGTATCCTTTGCTGTTGTCTGTCCAGCATTGAGGAATGTGGCTCATGGTCCTCCTGAGCTTTAGAGTCTGGGAAAAACAATCCCCCAGACTGAGAACGAGGTGTAAGATTTTCCTGTGGTCTCCGGCCTCCATTAGTATGAAAGACTTGTGGACTTAAGTCTAGTCTAGTTCTGGTACTATCGTGTCCGTATTCACCTGTGAGCAAATTCCTTGAAGCAGAGGCAGTCCTGCTGCCTAGCTCGTCCAGTCCGTTGGGCCTCCTGCCCAGGTATCTGTTTCTGGCCTCAATTAAACTTTGCTCTTGAGAGTAGAGTGAGGTTTGGCCAAACATGTACGTTGGGGAGAAAAGAGAGGAGTTGTAATCTCGTCGGCTGCTGTTAATGTAAGACCACATATCTCTTGAATCAGCAGGGAAGGGCGTCTTAAAAGAGCAAGTGGAGGAAGGGGAAGAAAGTGGCTCTTCAGCTCGAAGCCATCTGGAGTGGTGAGGCAGCGGTGATGAGATGGAACCATCTCTCCAGGAAGGTGACCCTGAGCCCTGCCTGTTTGCGACATGCCCTTGAAAGAGTGGGAGGGACACAGAGGAAGTGTAGCTAAAGGGCCATGGCACGGGCACGGCTGATGGTGCAGGGATGGGTGGAGGAGTGTGGAGGAGATGCGGGTTTGGGCTAATCCGAGCTCGCTGCCTTTCCCCGACTTCCCTGCTGAGTTCCCCTCGCCCAGCGTTGGTTCGACTCCGAAACGGAACCGGAGCCTTGAACTCATCCGTCGGGGGGAGGTATTGTCCCGCCGACCCTTGCCGAGACTCCCTCTTCTTGGGAGGGAGGCACTCTTTGCCGCGGTCGGGGCTGGGATTCATGGGTGGGCTCCAGCGGCAATGGGTGCCCCCTATGAGTGGGCGTTGGCTAGGTCACATGGGACTCCCGGGAGATTGGGGGGCGCAGACAGAGGCGAGGGCCGTGACACAGCATCACTGTTAGACCGCTGTGGTTTTTTCGGGGTTGAAGTTCTTCACCTAAGAGAGATGAAATATGTGAATGTTACCAGAGGAATTTCCAGAAGCACCAAATTTGACTGATACACTAGAACAGAGTGTTCCAAAATGGTTTACTCTATTCTAAATTACCACATCTTGGAAACATCTTGATGGATCTTCATGTAAATACACTTTATATTGAAGGTCATACGTTTTATTGTATAAATTTACAAAGAACGCTATGAATATTTGTTGGTTCCATGACTCTGCACACACCGAGTTAAGACTTGGCTTCACTCAAAACTAGTCGATCATCAAAATCGTCTTTTTTGAGTTTTATCGATCATTTCAACATAAAATTCTTTACGTTTTTGCTTATTACCTTCCCTCGCGGCCTGATCAAGCTGCAGCTTGTAAGGTTTCAATCGTAATTGTTTCCTCAGTATCTGCCAAACTGTTGTTTGTGGAATGTTTTTTTTTTGTGCTAAGTCCTAATTTGTTTTGTAGTTGGTGTCTTCTTTGTAAAATTTGTGAAGAAAGCATGCTCCACTGCCTTTGGTAAGTGAGTCCGAGCATATTCTAACACCCAAAATGCCTTTTCTTTTGAAGTGAACAGTATTTCCTTAACTGAAAAGATAGAAATGACAAACGATACACACAAAAACATGACATTTTTCTACACAAGCTGTAAAAATATGAGGTCACTCCAACAAATATTGTCCAAATTAATGGCCTGCAAAATAGGGTTGAAACTTTTAGAACACCCGTGTGACTTGATAATAAGTACTAAATAACTGTTTAATAATAACACCTAAAACCACACAATTTGAAGTCGAGTTAATTTACATTAAAATACAGACATTTTATTGTTTTATGAAGTCACTAAACTGATGAATGGATTTACAACTATGTCCTCAGCTCCATACCGAATTAGTGGCTCTTATGTGCCGGCTCTTGGAAGTGAAAATTAATAGTGATAACTCGGATAGGGAGATGTGATGTTGCCCCCTGGCTGCTATCACGCGCCAGTTATCAGGGTCTGACAGAGGTCTGACAGAGGTCTGACGGAGGTCCGCGCCTGACTGCCACCATTAACCCGGACGCACCCGACGCCCCCGCGCTTGTGTTCCAGACGTCAAAGTGCGACCCCATGATGGAGATCCGCGCCCGACGTCTTGCGCCCCCGCGTCTGTCTTTTGTAGCGAGATCTAAGTTAAAAAAACACTGTATTAACACAACTGATGGATGGATAATTAAAATAAGTGTTGGACTTTAATGGTAAAAGCTATGTGGGCTCATGGACCCAACTGACAGACAGGTACATATACACACTAGATTTTACAGAGGATTATACTGGTATGACCTAGACCCATTAGTTAAAGACAATGAGTGACACAATCAGACCCACAGAGACATTTTAGCTGACCCCGCCTCATATGGGAAAGGCAAAACTATACAGTGGGACAATGGGACAGAATACACCAGGAAAAAAGTCCCAAATCTGCTTAGTCACCAGACTAGCGCTCCTTATTCACCGCACCAAAACAGCAAATTTTTCAAAACACAGGAGATTTTAGGTGAAAACAGCTGCACAGATACGCAACCGGTTTTATTGCAAAGGTTAAGTCAAAAGTCATCTGGTGCATCCGCAGGAAATAAACTCATTATGAAAGCCTCAGGGTAGATTTCTGAGCCCAGCAACACGTATTGGCGGAAAATGTATTGGTTAAATGCTTAAATATAAAAATGAAAGGACATAGCTGGAAGCAGAAAAACCAGGAAGAAACAATGAAAGGAAGCTGACAGACAATTTGGAATTTTGGAGTATTGATGGACAAAAGATAATTAACATCACATGATTCAGATATTTTTTTAGGGCCAACAGAGAAGGCGTTGAATACCCTCACCATCACACACTGGCCTTTTCCGACGGAGCAGCCGCCATTATTTTCTCTTTTGTTTCTGCCAAGCTACGCTTCACATTAATGAGTCACTTTCAAAACTTAGCTTTCTATGAGGGAAGAGCGGCGGAAGCTTTTTATGTGCGGTCATACCGCCTTGCTCCATTTGATTGGTCAAATGGAGTCAAATTTCACAATTTGGATTTCTCAAACAGCTTAATGTGACAGCGCTTGAATGAGGCTGTCTTTTTAATAGTGTCTTAGGCAATCTTGCTTATGGTAAAATAATTTTAGTGCAATGCCACTAACCAGGTCTTGAAAAGGATCTTTGGCATTTTATGCCGCGGTAACCCCCCCTAATAAAAAAAAAAGAATATTGTCCCACTGTGTCGGGTCTGCAATGTCAATCATTAAGTTCGGTTTGGGGCCAGGTCGGGTTTCTCTGTAGCCGACTTTTGAAAAAATTACATTACCGATGGTGTAATTGAATGTGAGCATTGTTAACCACCACTACATGTACCTATCGCTTTAAGAACCAGCACCACTGCTTCAATATGGCAGTGACAAAATATTACTGAAAACGAGTAGTGCGTAGCTATATTGGTTGTTCTATGAGTTCATCATCCAACTTTGTTCTGTTTCTGGATTTTTTAGGCACGATTTTACCTCTGCAGGGACCCCAGCAACCGATGCTCACATTTACTACTCTTTGGGGTCACTCCGCCAGCTGAGCCCTCAGGCTTCCGAGTCTTATCCACCCCACAGTTCCCCAAGAACAGCACTGTATAACAAGGAGAGCCAGGCTCAAAGAAGCACCATTTAAAGAACTTCAGCAACTCTAAGCAGGGTGTCCTAAACACCCATGACAGGTCGCAAAAAGACCATGATAAAGACCAAGACAGAGAAAAGACTCTGTATACAGCAGAGGAGCAAGGTGGAGACAAAGAGTAGTACCTGAAACACAACAAAGATCATGTGCACGCCTTTCCCTCTGCTCTTCAGCCTTCTCCGCCTACGCTCTTACCTCATCTCACGAAGGGCCCGCTCATTGAGCTGGCCAGTGGGTAATTGAAACAGGTGGAGGAGCTTCAAACAGAGGACTTTTTAAGGAGTGCTGACACGTCCTTAGAATTCCATCTGAGCACCTGCACAGTGTTGCTCATCTCTCCTGGCAATGCGCAGGGTGTCAGCCATCTGCAGGTCCACCTGACTGGTTACTGAAATCCAGTTGTATGTGTTGCCAAGTTGGTCTGTGAGTTCCAAAATAAACAAGTGTTCGTCATCCATCTTTGTTCTGTTTCCTTTTCCTTGGGCCGGCTGGATTTTTTTAGGCCAGATCTGACCTCTAATACAGACAGTTCAAGCTTTTGCTCCCTCAAATTAAGAACTTTTTGCTTTGTGATAGCTGAAAGCACTGCGACGTTTCTGAAACAATCCAACATTCCATTTAAACACATTATCTGCACTCCCACGTGTTGGCTAAAAATATGCCTTCGAGCTAATGAAGCAGATGAACTCCTCTTCAAGTCAAACACAGACATGCACACTCGCACAGCTGGCGTTTGCATCTGAATCTTTTTGGTAATATGTCTTCGAGAGGCTGCTTTGTTGGCTCAGGTCCAGGACAACTTTCAGTGGTTGACAGAATAATGAATTATGGTGTTTATCAGAAGATCTTGAAGGAGAATGTGCCGCCATCAATTTGTGCCCTCAAACTTAAGCACTCTTGGATCATGCAAAGACAACGCTCCAAAACACAACAGCAAGTTCTCTGAATGGTTCAAAAAAAAGAAAAAGAAGGTTGTGGAGTGGCTATATCAAAGTCCGGAACTAAATCCAATTTTGATGCTATGGTGTGCCCTTAAACAGGCAGTTTATGCTAGACAACCCTCCAATGTGGCATATTTGAAACAATCTTACAAAGAAGAGTGGGCCAAAATTCCGCCACAGTATTGTGAAAGACTCATTACCAATTATCGTAGACGTTTGTTTTCTGTTATTGCTGCCAAAGGTGGCCCAACTCGGTATCATAGTCAGGGGGCAATTACTTTTTCCCATAGGGCCAGATAGGTTTTGATTTTTTTGTGCCTTAATAAATTGAATCAAAACTGCATTTTCTATTTCCTTGGGTTGTTTGACTATCTGAAACCTTTGTAAGTGATAAATAAAACACAGAAATAAGTAAGGGGGCAAATACTTTTTCACCACACTGGAGTTACTTTCAGAATAACGTGCTACTTTTGAGTGTCAGTCATCTAGGGAGGTTAGAGAATTACTTTAAATGAAGTAATTAGTAACTGTAACTAATCACTTTTTACATACAACGCATACAACACTGCAAACATCAGCAGACACACTAACACTCCAGCAGCCGGTAGCGCTTGCTCCCCCAGTGACTGTCAAAGCCGGTCACCACCCACCAAAAAGCTGACAGAGACATTGCCAGTTGTTATGGATCATGAATTTCTGCGCCAACTCAATATTTGTCAAAATAGACGAGAACTGTGCGACTGCGCGCCATGTTGTTCGTGAAATTGGATCATGTGTGAATGTGTTTATTTGTTGAGCTTTTCGGGTTTTTTGTGTCCTCCGACGTGTTGCAGATTTTGTGCTCCTGTTTGATTCAGTGAGAAGAGCGAGGGAGTTCCACAAATTCTCCTTTGTATCACCCCCGAGAGCGTCAAAATGAACCCGTTGATTACAATTTTGTCACGGCAGCTGTTCCCGCTATCCCCGCCGCCACTCAGCCTCTTGGCCCCGCGCTCACCCCACAACATCCGTCATACCGTCTCCATGGCAACTGTGGCTACTTATGCATTCCGTCGTTTGGAGAGGTTAGATGGGGACATGCTACACAACGGCGGGTAAACTGTCACTCAAGAAGTTACAAGTTTCAAAAACAGATTGGCTGGTGGGAACAAGCTGTTTATGCAAAGTTTAAAAGTTGGTGCTACTCTCATATGGACAGAGCTGTTTTGTGCCAATTGATTCTATGCATCCATCCATTTTCTGACTGCATATCCTCGTGAGATTCGCGGGGGTGCTAGAGCCCATCCTAGCCACCTTTGGGCAGTGTGCAGGGGATACCCTTAACTGTGTTGCACGGCACACATAGACAGACAACCATTCGCATGCTCATTCATACCTAGCGACAACTTTGAACTGCCAAATATTGGGAGTGTTTGAGGAAACCAGAGAGCCTGAAGGCAATAGGAGAACATGCAAACCTCGCGTGGAGAGGCAATAGCGGGAACTGAACCCCAGACCTCTGCACCGTGAGGATGATTCATTGACCACTCCACCGCCTGTATGATTTAAATGATTCAGCGTTGCAAATCATTACCATCCCATCAAAGCATTTGAAACAGGGTTATCAAACTCAATTAATCATAAATTACAGACCTGATTAAAAGTTGCAAGCTCAAATCCAAGAATGAAACACAGTTTGCTCTTCGTACGCGTTGCACCTGTTTTTTAAGCCGCCAGCTTGTGCCCGGCACACATCTGGAGCTAACCGCTTGGGGAATTTGGCGTCAATCAGTGACTTTTGTTGAAGAACGCTGTGTCGTTTTCAGATCTGCTCTGAGTTGTTTACAGCACACCTTTTAGACCACATGACCATTAAGGATGCAGGGTATAAAAACAAGCATATATTTAGCTCTACGTCAGAAAAAAACGCAAACAAGAGCTGTCGCGTAAAATATGAGCCCTATATTTCCAGGCAACAGTGCCAGGGCAACCATACTGTGGAGAATGGTGCCAGATTATAACACAAACATGGAAGTCCTCTTTGTGTTTTCATTAATGGTTTCAATGGTAATGGGCCAAATTGCATTAGCTTGTTATTGTTCCTCGAGGATTAAATAAACTTAAGCAACCTGCCAATGGTGCCGAAGATACGGAACGAGTAAGATAGCATTTTTTAATGGATAACTTCAACTGCTGCTTAATTCGGATGTATGAATTCAAAGCTTGATTTAAGGGTGAAAAAGTTGAAATATTGTGAGTAGGTTATGAATATTGAATCAAGTACTGTCAAACCTTTTGTTTTGCTCCTCATCTCATCTCATTAGCTGCACCGCTTATCCTCAGTAGGGTCGCAGGAGTGCTGGAGCCCATCCCAGCAATCATCGGGCAGTGGGCAGGTGACACCCTGAACTGGTTGCCAGCCAATCGCAGGGCACACAGGGACAGACAACTCGCTCACTCATTCACACCTAGGGACAATTTGGACCAGCCAATCCACCTGAAATGCATGTCTTTGGAAAGTGGGAGGAAACCGGAGTGCCCGGTGGTAACCCACGCAAGCACGGGGAGAACATACAAACTCCGCACAGGAAGTCCGGTAGCTGGATTTGAAACCACACAGGAAGTTCCCAAGACCTTAGAACTGTGCCGCACATGCACTAACCACCGCCATGCTGCCCTACTGTTTTGCTCCTATTTAATATTAAATAAATAATGTTACATGAGTATAAAAATAAGAATAATGATGTTATATGAACATTGAGGCAAAAACATCATCAATACTTCTGGAGAAACATTTTGTGGGCTGGTGAGTCAAAAATGTAACTATCTAGATTCTAGAATGTATGCAGCCAGTTACATCTAGCTTACAAATGGCACAGCATTAGACAAAAAGAAGCTGATGCCAACACTAGCGCATGGTCTGGGGGCAAACACTTTTTCACTGGACTGTACATGCAGTGCCTAGCGTAAACACTGGCCCCCAAAAACCTGTTGTCATTTTGCCACATTTCAGGCTCTAAACTTGAAGCTAAAAAACTGAAAATATTTTCTAATGATCAGCAAATCATTTCAACATTTTTAATTATCTTCACAACGAAAAAAAAGAAAAGTAGGTGTTGCAAAAAAGTTTACCCCTTTTTCGCTCAGCTCAGCCAACTGACTCAAGAAGTCCCCTGATGATTTCTGAATGATCAAGTGTTGACCTAAATGATATAACAATGACCAACAGAGTGCAATAAGTATCAGTTTAAATGCACCTGCTCTGCGATGGTCTCAGTGGTCTGTGAAAGCAGACACTGGAGAACAAGGAAGCATTATGAAGACCAAGGAACAAACCTGGCAGGTCCGGGATAAAGTTATGGAAAAGTTTAAAATAATAATGGAATACAAGGATACTTTACAACATTTATTCATCTCTCAGAGAAGTGTGCGAGAAATAATATCAAAATAGAGAGAGCATAAAACCACTGCAAACCTGTCAGGACCTGGCCATCCTTTTAATCTTTTGGTCCGTAATCACAGAGTTGTCGTCGCTGTCATGCACTCTCTGGACGAATTTTTTGGGGATTGATGTTCAATATGTTTTGTGTACTGTTACCCAATGCTAAATCTATTGCACATGAGTCATCCTGGAGGCGGGATTACCACTTGTGAGACCTCTTCTCAAGGTTTTGAGTTTTTCCTGGCCCGCATGTTGGTTTAAGATCAGGCGATGGTGTAATTGTAATCCTGTGCAGTTCTAGTGATTAAGGGCTATACAAATAAATGTGACTTGACTTGACTGGAAGCAACCAAGAGACTCATGATAACATTAGAAGACTTGCAGGCATGCACAGTTGAGGTTGGACAATCTGTGCATAAGTCAACCATTTGTTGTACTTTGCATACATCTGCCCTTGATGTAATTGTGACAAAAAGAAAGCCTCATAAAAATGTTCATTTGGCATCTGAAAGAAGCCAAGTGGGAGACGCAGATACCATGTGGAACAGAATGCTCGTGTCAGATGAGACCAAAATTAAATGTTTTGGGCTAAATGCAAAGCTTTCTGTTTGGCGTGAGATTAACACTGTGCATCACCCTGAAAACACCATCCCCACTGTCAAGCTAGGTGGTGGCAGCATCATGCTCTGGGGTTGTTTTTCTCCAGCAGGGACTGGGGAAGATGTTAGAGTTCATGGGAAGATAGATGGAGCCAAATACAAGGCAAATCTGACAGACAATCTTTTTGGGTTCTGCAAGAGATCTAAATATGGGCCGCAGGTTCACCTTTCAACAGGACAACAACCCTAAACATAAATCAATATCTAGAATGAACTAGATTAAAACTAACCATATAAAAGGGATAATAAAAGGCGTTATTTATGGCAGCACGGCGGCGCAGTGGTTAGCGCGTGTGCGGCACAGTTCTAAGGTCTTGGGAACCTCCTGTGTGGGTTCAAATCCAGCTACCGGACTTCCTGTGCGGAGTTTGTATGTTCTTCCCGTGCTTGCGTGGGTTTCCTCCGGGCACTCTGGTTTCCTCCCACATTCCAAAGACATACCTTTCAGGTGGATTGGCCGGTCCAAATTGTCCCTAGGTGTGAATGAGCGAGCAAGTTGTCTGTCCCTGTGTGCCCTGCGACTGGCTGGCAACCAGCTCAGGGTGTCCCCTGCCCACTGCCCGATGATTGCTGGGATGGGCTCCAGCATCCCCGCGACCCTACTGAGGATAAGCGGTGCAGCTAATGAGATGAACTTCATTTATTTTATATATTATTTTTAATTCTATTGTTTGTTAATGCAACATCCATTTTAGCCTGGTCATGCTAGAAAGGGGATTGCCTCAAGTGCGGTCCCTTCTCAAGGTTTCTTCATTATCCTCATGCTGAGGCTTTTGAGTTTTTTCTTGCCCTCATGTAGATTTTAGATCGGGGACGGTCTGTAGTTTGCAATAGTCTGTGGTCTGTGCAGCCCTTTGAGACTCCTTGGTATTTAGGGCTATATCAATAAACATTACTTGACTTGTGGCGGTGATCTCAGAAAATAAAGGCTGTACAAAGTAATGATTGAAAGGGGGACAATATTTTTGCAACCCCTACTTTTTAATTTTTTGTTTGTTAACTTATATAAGTTTGAATAGGTAAATACATTGAAATGTTCTTGGGGAAGGGGGCAACACTTTTGCAAGGTACTGTATCTCAAATATGAAGAAAGAGCTTAAGACTAGAAATAACATTACTAAGATTGTAAACTGCTGGGTGAGGGATGCATTACTCCCCACCCTGCTTTTTTGAAACATTTAATTAAATTCAAACTCCTCTTTCATGTACTTGCAACACTTTTAAGGTTCACACATATTCCTTAAACTAATTACGAATCTGCATTTCCCCTCTAGAAATCAATATCCTTGTCCTCTTGATAACCTCGTGAAAAAAAGCATGTTTCCCCAAATAACCTACTTGGAACCTGCCAACCCGTATGAGAAAACAAAGAGGGAATATTGTGCATGTGGAGGAGTTTGCAATGAAACGTCTTCTGAAAGAAGACTCCTACACTGTGCACGCATGCATATAGAGAAGAGCTGCTCTTTCCATGATGCCACTTTGCTGTGGGAGTGTTAAACTATATCAAACCTCACTGATCATATATTTATATTTTCTTTAACAGCAGCACAGTTGATCCCACGTTTAAAAACATGTTGCTTACTTTAAAATGCCTGCAATTTCAGAAATCACTCGCAGTATTGCAGATTCGCTACCTTGGACATTTTCATCGTTCTGCATTCTGATTGGCCTAGCAGTCACCCTGAAGGTTTTCTGCCTGTGTCTGCCTGTGCATCAATTACGTAGAGATCTAAGAGGGAACTTAAATTATGTACACAATGTTTTAGTACAGATGCTGCCGTACTTACAAACGTTCGTAAGTTGAATTTGTAAGTTGCTTCAGTGCTATATTTTGTATGGAATGTATGTTTAAGGTTTATTAAGTATGTTTAAGGCTTGTAAAAGTAACCTTTTATAAAATAATATGCTCTATAAAGATAAATGAAGTTAATTTTAACTTACTTTTGGAATATGCGCTTCAAGAGTTAGGTGACTTCCTCCTTCCTCTGTGGTAAAAAGCGATCCAACCATTTTCTCAACAGGATCAAGCTTCCATATTCCACTTTCATTTCAAATGAAACGGCTCGCCTCTTCTTTACACTTAAACCAACCATATTGAATGGATGCACGATATATTAAACAATAAAAATGTCATAGTTCTTAGTGCGCTGGAGATACAGTATATAATGTTTACACACAATCTAGGAAGAGGAAACCAGATTTCTTCTTCGGGGTGGATGCTGGGTGACATCTCACAGCACCACACGCCGGTAGTGGTGGAAAGAAGTACTACAGCACTGTCCTATACTTGAAAAAAGGTGCACACAATACAAAATGTAACTTACAGTAATGTCTGGATATTTTTCGACATCCCGAAAAAAATGTTCGTATCTATCGTTTTTCGTAAGGCAAATGGTCGTAAGTAGGGGAGTGTCTTATACATTTTCAAGTCAAGTCAAGTAATTTTTATTTGTATAGCCCTTAATCACAAAGAGTCTCAAAGGGCTTCACAGGTTATTACACAGACTATTTTTTCAGACTATTATTACACCATCCCCTGATCTGGAACCAACATGAGACATGAGAGCAAGGAAAAACTCAAAAACCTCAACATGAGGAAAATGAACAAACATATTTATTTTCATAAAAATCAGCATGCCCATACTTGAATATACTGATCCACAGTTTAGGCTAGACCTGGACTGAAATTCGGGTCGGGATGGGATTCTGGCTTAACCATTGATTTTGACTATCGAGGGGCCTTTCTGGATGGGAGCCCCGGTGAAAAACGAGTTAAGTTACGTCGCACTCTGCAAGTTTTTTGGGGGCTTCGTTTGCACATCAATCAATCCTCAATCATGATCGCAAACTCCCAGCTGGAAGGGGTTTCGACAAGAGAAACTGACTGACCTTGGTGCAGGCTGAGCAGACATCTCATCCCTTCATCTCGCAAAACGTCCCAGAGGGATAAAGCACTCTCCAAACACAACTGCAGCGCCCCTCTACCCAACCCTCTGAACCAAGCTTATGAAACAATGTAGGCGAGGCAGCAAATCAAGAGAAATAACTCCGAGCCCTTATTGGTCTTTGTGTGTCAAGAGTGCGCGTGTGTGCGTGCGCAAAGGAGTGAGGAAATGAGTAATATCTAGCAGTGAAACATGTCTGCTTTGCTGAGCCGCACAGGCAGACCAGTTGCTGCTGCCGCCCACTCGCTTTAATCACTCTGGGGGGACAAACTCACACAAGCAGGAATGCACAGAGACCCAACGATGCTGCATTTCATATTTGCTGCACTTGTTTATCCCTTTAAGATCCTGTAAAGTTCCCTTAAAATCCCAATCTAAGACGTACCCAAGGTAAATTGATTGTTCTTGAACTGTTTGGGGAATATGGGTGGCTTTGGTCTCTCTAAAGGTAACACACTGAAGTTTTGTTCCAAACTGAAATAATCACTGCAAGTGCTAATAACATTGAGTACCGTATTTTCCCCACTATAAGGCGCACATAAAATCGGATTTTTTTTTTAAAAGCTGACTATGCGCCTTAAAATCCGGTGCGCCTTATATATGGATCATTATTGAATTACAAGGTCTCGCAATTTACGGTAAGCAGCAACCGACTCCATTTTTCGCGTAGAAGAAGTGCGCTGTGGATACTGGGAAATATTAAACAAAGATTCTCATTTATTTGTGCGTTTGTATAAAGACCCTGAAATGGCTCCTATTAAGAGACACGCTTACAACGCAGAGTTTAAACTCAAGGCGATCAGTCACGCAGTAGAACACGGGAATAGAGCAGCAGCGAGAGAGTTTAACATTAATGAATCGAACACGAGAGTGGCTCGAGCCGGCAGAATTAAGAGTCCCCCTAGGAACTCGCTAACTGAACAATGGTTCCATGGGTGAATTATGTAAAACCCACTACAACGTTTTACATTTTACAGTTATTATGTCATTGCTTTACTGTTATTGTTTTGCACTTGTTGTTTTTGCCCATTACGAATGTCACTATATTGCAATTGCACTAACGTTTAATTTACCATAACAATATCAGACGTTTTTTTGCGTGTTGACTAAATGGAGGAAAAGTAAAATGTTATGCCTTGCTGTTGTTCAAAGATGTTAAAGATGTGTCACGAAAATGCTTTACCTCAGAGAAAATAACAAAACGGCTGTTTATTCATTTTGGGAGTGAATTGAGTTGTGGAAAGCTTGTTATCTATTAATAAAGTTTGACTGACCTATCTGACTGTTTTGTTGACATTCCCTTTAGCGCGGCACCATCTAATGGTTGCATAACCTAACTACATCCTCTACTGTAGCCAAGTCAAGTTAAGTCACATTTATTTATGACGCCCTTAATCACAAAAATGTCTCGAAGGACTGCACAGGATTACAATCACAAAATTGCACAATTACCTGATCTTAAACCAGCATGCACTTATAGGGTGCGCCTTATGTATGGAAAAAGTTTAAAAATATATCATTCATAGAAGGTGCGCCTTATAACACGGTGTGCCTTTTAGTGCGGAAAATACGGTAATCTAAGTTGGAAAAGACATAAATATAAGGTTTTTATTCCCACCTTATTTTTTAGGTTTTTTTCAATCACAGAGTGTCACATGGTCATCTTAGTTGGAAAACAGCTGGGACAATAACATGAAGTCTTACTTGGTCCCAGTTTACTATTGGCTAAAGATTTTTAAAGCCAAAGTTGTCGTGTCGGTTTTTTCAATACAGGCCCTCATAGGCTATCGTAGTTTAAGGACCGTGAATTAAATCTTTTACTTTGCGGAGAGTGGTACCATATTGGAAATCATCTGACGGGTCTGTTTATTATTAATGAGGGGAAAACAACCTGATTACTAAAAAGATCGCCAAATAATGCAGGAATGCTTTTAGGTGATTTTTTTTTATCTTTCAGAATTACTGTGTGTTTTGGAGTAAATATTATACACAGTCTGATTCACTAGATGGTCCTGAATGTATTTAGCACAAGAACGGTTCAAAATGTTTGTGGGTAATCCTACAATGTGGCTACAAGAGCACGTTATCAGTGAGCTATGCCGGCTTTATAGTTTTTGACCATCTTATTTCAGACTGATTGTAATGTTTCAGTGATAAATAAATTTTGAACTGCTCAAAATATCTTGATTCCCAAGAGTTTAAGCTTTCCAAGCCAAGTCAGTCAAGTCAAGTCACATTTATTTATATGGCCCTTAATCACAAAAATGTCTCACAGGACTGCACAGGATTACAATTACAAAATTGCACAATTACCTGATCTTAAACCAGCATGCAGGCAAGGAACAACTCAAAAACCTCAGTGTGAGGAAAAAAGAGAAACCTTGAGAAAGGACCTCACATGTGGTAATCCCCCTTCCAGGATTGACCAGGGTGAATCACAATTACTGTACACAGAATAACACTAGGTAAGATGTTGAAAATGTCCGGAAAGAGCATGACAGCAACGACGCCCCCAGCCTGTAAACTAGTCCAGAAAGTCTATGACGGCCATGACGCAGATTCCCATCTCTGCCAGCTGGTAAATGCAGGCGTTGACATGCTTCAGGTCAGACGCTAGCGTAGAGCATTGGGTCATAATTCCATTTTTGCTACAGATGATATGTAAAATGACATATTTTTGTGACTGGTGACATTGTGAAGACATGCTTACCAACAGTGGGCTGTCAGGACGTTAACGGCTTATCCTATCTTTCAGGTTTTCGAGGCCTGGACTTACATGATGTTGTCGCTCATTAAATTTCGGCCTTTTTACCCTACAAACCAGTACCTGGTATTTTTACCTCAACGCCTAAAAAGGTGTATCAGCATAGATTTGGTCTCTTTTTGAAGACAACACTTAGACGTTTTGTCCTCTACAGTCAAAATATGTAGAGGTACTACTGGCACTGAATTATTGAAGTTTGAATACACATGCACACCAAAAAAAACCTGATTTTCTCTCTCCATATATATTCCTGGTTTATTAATGCAGCAGGGTGGTGGGATTAAGTAACACAACGGCATTACAGCCCAAAACCTTCCTGAGCTCTATCTCCAATTAGACATCAATACTTAGACAAAATATAAGCATTTTACGCAAGTTTTTCTGCTATTCTGGAATGTTTCAACATACAAAAATGATTGTGGGTTCTCATGAAAGGTAATTCTGTGCTATTGTTTCGTATAAGCCCCCCCACCCCACTCCCCTCGTAAACACGTGGGGAAACATAATAAGCGGACAATTTTGCTGAACAAGGTATATTTATTCACACGAAAAACAACATTATGTTGGGAGCAGTGTAGGCTGACTCTCTCAAACGCACAATGATACGTAAAGCTTTGCTCACTGCTCACTGCAAGTGTTTCAAAATATTTTCTTTGCGCATAAGGACAGTAATCAAGTCAATTCATGTTTATTTGTATAGCCCTTAATCACAAGGAGTCTCAAATTGCAGCACAGACCACATATTATAACAAATTACAGACTTATTCAAAGTACAAATGCAAGCCATAAATGTCATTGGCTATTTGAAATCTCTTTGGTGTGATTGGAATGAATAATAGAGGGGAAAAAAAAGACTTTTGGGGCTTTTTACGTAACACATGTTCTTTGGCTGTTGTTGACATTCGTTTGACATTCGTTTATTGCATTAAATAAGCAATCAATCAAACAATAGGGTCCAGCCTATCTTTTGGAATATCGTGTGGCTGTAGTCGTCAAAGCTAACTCAATCTATGATAGGAAATATGCAAAAAATATGTGAATATGACAACATGTGATAGTTGCAGTAGCTAATAACGTGGATTGATGGATTGTCAGTCTTGTTAGGACTAACTATATTAATGAACCCTTGTCGACGGAATATGATAATTGATGAAGGATTGTGAAATGTATGAGGCTGAAATGGTGAGTCACATATTTTTTGTATATTACCCAATGTTTTGACTTAAATGCTCTCCTTTCAGAACCCACACAGACGAAGGACCCAGACGCGTAACGCTTTCGCACAAGCTTTATTTTATGGGAATGGGGCAGTCATGCGCGTGAACACAAACACCAAGGATGCGGCGATCGCTGGGCGGAAGAAGTGAGACAGAGAAGTCAGACGCAGACGAGATCAAGGCCGGACAGAACAGATGGGATTGATACAGGACACATGGGTAGATAACGGATGGGACAGACGGGACCGATACCGGATACTGGAGCAAGATACCGGTCAGGAGGAGACAGACAGAATCGATACCGGATACTGGAGCCTAGAGCAAGATGCCGGACAGGATGAGACAGACGGGGTTTATACAGAATACTGGAGACTGGTGCAAGATACCGGACAGGACGGGACAGGCGGGATCGATATCGGATACTGGAGGCTGGAGCAAGATACCAGACAGGACGAGACAGGCGGGATCAATACCGGACACTGGATACACAAGCCGGACACCGGACAGAGTCAAGACACAAGTCTTGCAAGTGTAGAGGTTCGTTGACGGACTGACAAGGAGTGAATGAGAGCCGAAAATTTTAACTGTGAGAGTCAAAGAGCCACACCACATACTGATCTGCCATGACATACAGACACACAAAAAAACACACAGTTTAAAACACATTATTTCCAAAAACACACATAACATAACACTATTCCCGTTTCGCTTTGCATTTTGCCATTTTGACCATGAGGGTAACAGTATGCATGCTTATGAAATGTTTACTTAATTTCCCGGCATTAGACGTAACCTACGCTGATGATTGGCAGTCAGTTATGTGTCCGGAGCATTATAAAAACAACATCCATCCATCCATTAGCTTATCCTCAGTAGGGTCGCGGGGGGTCCTGGAGCCCATCCCAGCTATCTTTGGGCATTGGGCAGGGGACACCCTGAACTGGTTGCCAGCCAGTAGCAGGGCACACAGGGACAGACAATTCGCTTGCTCATTCACGGCCAATTAACCTGACACGCATGTGAGAGGAAACCGGAGTGCCCGGAGGAGACCCACGCAAGCACGGGAAGAACATGCAAACTCCACACAGGAGGTTTGATCTCACGACCTCAGAACTGTGCCGCACACTCGCTAACCACTGCCCCGCCGTGCTGCCATAAAAACAACAAATCTTCGAAATTAATTTCAAAATATTATTATTTGTTAAAACTCTGATGGATTCAAGTGTGCTTTAAGAGGGGGAAAAAACAAACATGAAACAAGGCAAAGAGCCACGGTATATAGAAAATATGATGAGGCAAAGTGCCGCATTTTGATTGGCCAAGAGACGCATGCGGCTCTAGAGCCGCGTGTTCGCCACCCCTGATATAGACACGATTTTTAGGTCAAATGATTCAAACATCCGTTAGATTTCATACATTATAGAAAGGTGCTGAAGCTTCCTTAAACTTCTGCAAGACACCCGTTATTTTGTAGATGCTAATCGACAATTTCCGCACACAGAAAATAAAAATTGTAGTTTAGTGGCAAATATTGTCTTTAAGAGAGACATACACGCACTACATGTGAGTGTAATCATATTGCGAAGAGCAGGGCATCCGTTACTTTTAAGTAAAATGACATTGGGAGGATTTCTTTCTTCAAATGTTCTCTGGTTGTTGAATAGTGGTCTGCACATACAGCTACAGTGGGTGGTTTTCTTTGGGAGTGGTGCCTGGCTTTGTATACGTTCATTAGACTCATTTATACCAGCAGGTATTTGTTTGACACTGTGTGGCTCATTTTTCTCCTGTGCTTCTCTCAGCAAGTCATTTGCAAATATGTGTGCTTTTGTCTCGTACTTAATGGGTCTATAAATGGTTTGAGCGATTAATTTGATTGATTGACATTTGTATTTGTTTCCACTGGTCATCATATGCAAGGTTACAAAAGTTAAAAAATCAACAACTTTGATAACCAACTGACAGAGCAGGAGGGGAAAAAGGGCAGACAGGAAAAAAACGAAGCTTATCTTGGTCCTGTCCCCTTAACAACCGAACAACTTGACATTATTCTTGTCATGTAATGGTCGTTTTATTAATTTAGTTATGGTAGACTTGGGGGAGGCAGCATGTACACACATACACACTGAGTTAGCACAAGAATGGTTCAAAAGAATAGAGACAGTTTGAACCACATAAAGAAAGATGGAAAAAAATGAATTTAAAAGGAAATGAGTGAAACCAAGGGCAAATTTGGACTCTTTTCAATTATATAAACCAGTGTTTTTCAACCCTTTTTGAACCAAGGTAAACTTTTATTTATAAAAAGGTTCAGAGGCACACCGTCTGTCGAAAATGTTTGAAAATGAAGTTATGTCAAATATTTCACTGTACTACCTCATAAGCAGATAATTAGAACTGTAAAATCCGGACTATAGAGCGCACCTGATTATAAGCCGCACGCACCACATTTTGCGGATATTATTGGTTTTGTCCTTACACCAGCCACACCTGTATATAAACTGCATTGTCAACATTTAAATATGTGTCACAAATTTATCCCAAACCTGATTTTAGGCGCTGCAATTGTAACTGCAAATATAGTACACAATCTATATACTACAATCGGCAACATTAACGGAAAATGATACCGGTAGTTAGAATTTAATGCAAACCTTTAAAGTCCAGGTCCCGTTGAAAGTAATCCAATGAAAAAAAAATATATTTCCAAAGTTAAGGGTGGGAAAAATATATATCCACTATTGTCCGCTGCAAGAACAAAGAGATTTAACTCAGTTTTACCCCACTTTCCGTCAGTCCGCGTTTGTTCCGCCCCTTCTTTTTGATTCGCTCATAGAAAACATATCACAATAAGTCTCTAAAATACATACATTACAAGAATATACAGTTGAAAATACATATTGTACATGGTTACAGATATTTACAAAGAAAGACGGTACACAGAGAGAGGTTTCAAAGCTTTAATAATAATAATATAACTTTCATCCCAAACCGTGCCTGTGAAAGGTACCAACGCGCTACTAATAACACGCTCGCAACACATCATGTGTATCTGTTGAAAAAAGCCATACTGCAATTGCGAAATTCATGGTTAACCATCCTCATCTTTCTCCTTATAACTTTCATAAAGAATCGACTCATCAAAAAACCTCCACAGTCACCTGAGAACATCCATCCTAGCTTTCTTTGGGCAGTGTGCAGGGGACACCCTGAACTGGTTGCCAGCCAGTCGCAGGGCACACAGAGACAGACTACTCCCTTGCTCATTCAAACCCATGACAATTTGAACCGACCAATTAACCTGACACGCAAGCACGAGAACATGCAAACTTCACACAGGGACAACATCTATATGGCAAAAGTCTTTTTCCCATACTGGGGAGGACGACTTTGATGACGCCAGTTATAAGGAGGAAGATGAGGGCGTTTTACCGTGGTTTCTCAAGGTACGGTGTGTTTTTTTTAACAGGCCTGTCTACTGCGTTGCGAGCGTGTTGCTAGTAGCATTTTGCTACCCTTCACAGGCACGGTTTGGGAGGATAGTTGTAATTCAGATTCAGATTCAGATTCAGATCTACTTTATTGTCATTCTAGTACACGTGTATACAGAACGAAATGTCGATGCATCTGACCCCCTCAGTTTCCTTGAATGTACAGATATAAATAAAGTTGTATTGTATTTTGGCTACGTATAGTATTTTACCATAGTGCCGATAGTGCAAGAAGAGTAGCTAACCAGATGGGCAAAATGGGCAGTCAGGTTAACAAGTCAGGTACACAGTAACATTAACACTGTAACAATAACGCTGTAATTACAATAGTAATTATTATAATTAAAGCTTTGAAAACTCTCTCGGTGTACCGTCTTTCTTTGTAAATATGTGTAACCGATGCACAATATGTATTTGCACCTGTATATTTTTGTGATGTATTTATTTGAGACACTGTCGGGAAGTGGGGTAAAGGTGAGCGAGACCTGTTGTCGCGGCGGACAAGAGTGGATATATATTTTTCCCACCCTTACCTTTTGGAAATATAGACTTTTTTCCCTTGGATTAGTTTTAACGGGTACCCGGACTCTGCAGGTCTGCATCAAATCTTAAGTACCGGTATCATTTTCCGTTCATTTAGCCGGCTGTGGTTTTGGGACTGAGTACTTTATATTCAGTTACAATCGCGGGACTCAAAGCCGGGTTTGGACTAATTTGGTGATTGTGTCACATGATTCAATATGGGTGCATGCGGCTTATATACAGGTGCTGCTTGTGTAAGTACAAAATCTGTTTTCCTCTTAAAATGTGGTGGGTACGGCTTATAATCAGGTGCGCTCTATAGTCCGGAATTTACGGTAGTTGTAGAACCCTGAATACTTTGCATCAGTTCCCTTATATTCACCTATTCAATAGTTCTTTCACCGCACCACTTAAATAAACAATTTGCTGGAAGGGAGAGCGGCACCTTGACAAGACACTCGGAAGTTTATCTACGTTTCATCCTCCGCAATTCTCAGGTTTCGCCTTTCTCCTCTGCTTAAATGAATACTTGACACCCATAAGGCATGCGCATTTTCCGCTCTTTGTCTGAAGTTTTGGATTTGAATTTTTATTCTGTGTCTCCCACAAAGTGAACTTGACAAATGCTTTCAGAATGAGATGACAAACACGCACAGGCTCATGCACGCCAGTTACGCAGGAGAGC
Organism: Urocampus carinirostris; assembly: GCF_059441175.1. Classification (NCBI taxonomy): domain Eukaryota; kingdom Metazoa; phylum Chordata; class Actinopteri; order Syngnathiformes; family Syngnathidae; genus Urocampus; species Urocampus carinirostris. Next base: position 15,310,268 of record NC_142351.1, on the reverse strand, counting down.
TATGAATGATCGTCCTCTGTGTGTCAGGACCAGAACGGAAACAGGACCCACCCGCGTAACGTTACTCACAGTTTTATTGGGAAGAAGGGAAAGGATCACACACACAATCTGGTGATCGCTGGTCCTTGGAAACAGGTCGCTCTGAACGCGGAAGGGGGACTTCCGTGGCGAGCGATGGCGGTGTCGGGAACGGGAAAAACGGGTTAGTAGCCGGGATAGAAGAGCAAAAACGGGATCAGGATTGGAAACAAGTCGAACAGGAAAAACGGGTCAGTAGCCGGGATAGAAGAGCAAAAACGAGATCGGGATTGGTAACAAGTCGAAAGCCAGTTGAGGAGAATAGACGTGGTCAAGATAAAAAAATGGATCGTTTTTCGGGACGGGAGAAGAGACGTGGTCAAGATCAAAACAGGTCGTAATTCGGGACGGGAGAGGAGACGTGGTCGAGATCAAACAGATCGTAGCAGGAGAAAAACAGGAGTAAAAACACCAGACAAGCGCAAAAGGGCTTGCCGTGTAAAAACTGAGATTTGCAGATAGACGGACCAAAGGGGACTGACAGGACAGAGTTTAAATACTGACAGGGAGCCAATCTGTCAACAAGCTGCAGCTGGCGCCACGCGGGCGGGGCAAGTTAGTCGCTATGGCAACCGCGACAGAAGCTGGTGCCACATGGGCGGGGCCAATTAGGCGCCATGGCAACGTGACACTGTGTGTATTGGCGTGGCTGCTGTGCTTTATTAAAATGCAATCAACGACAGAAGTATACTTCAAGTGGATGCAGTAAGTTGGAAAAAGCCATGTAAGAAAACTGAACCACAGACTGAACAACTACAAAGTTATTGACATTGTATTCATTCAATTCAGCACACAGGCCCCTGAAATGCATTTTGAACAGCTTGGAATGAAAGTGGAGGAGGACGAGACATTTCTTAAGGCCACACTGACATATTTTCACTTTCGAGTGACAACCGTCTCGTCTGGCATTTATGGTGAGCAGGACTTTTCTGTATATATTTTTTTTCTCTAAGTGATTGCTGCCTCTGTGTGGGCAGCCAGGACCTGTCTCGTTTGCTTCTTTGTCGTGTCCATTATGTGGGCTTCATTTGTCAAGTCAAGTCACATTTATTTGCGTAACCCTTAATCAGAAAATGTATCAAGAGAATGCAAAGGTTACAATTACACCATCGCCTGATCTTAAACCAAGATTTTAGTGTTTTACAGCGTGAGCCAATTTGCTCTGTGTCAGTGAGCCACTTGCTCAAAATATGGGCGGCAGACTGGTTAGCACGTCTGCCTCACAGTTCAGATTTCCTAGTTTCGATAAAGCTAACAACCTTCATAGTTTTAATAGGGTTTCCATGTACCGTATTTTCCGCACTATAAGGCGCACCTAAAAGCCTTTATTTTTTTCAAAAGCTGACCATGCGCCTTATAATACAGTGCGCCTTATATATGGATCGATATTAAGTCGCAAAGTCTTGCAACTAAGGCAAGCAGCCGCCGACTAGATTTTCCCCCGAAGGCGAAGTAGTCCGCGGTGTATTTATATACCGGCGTTTCATTTCCCAACCAATGTGTCAATCATCATTTGAATCAGTCACTATTGGCTAAAGTTATTCGGAGGTAAAGGGGGCGGATCCTTTTTATCATTTACAGGCTCGCATAGGCTAAAGGGGCGAAACAAAGCCTGCAATTGGCCGAAAAAGATGAATGTGAATCACATGTTGGGTTGCACTAGGGCATAGAGAAAACATTTTTTACTATTCTGTATTTGTAAATATTTTACTCTCCTGGATTTACTACACTCACGGTTGTAAGAAGACCATGGCTACGTATCATTATTGAACGTGATGGCTGCAAGAGAACTTAGGTGAGCTATGCGGCTTTATATTTTCCCGGTATTTTGTTTTAGAACGATCTTGATGTTTCTGTGATGAGTCTATTTTGAAAATTGAAAGGCTTTGATGCTAGGTCCTTAGCTTGGCCTTTGGCTAAGTTGATTTTTGCAATCCGGAGATGGAATAAGAGCTTGCTCTGTCCACTCCACGCATCGGCCCGGTATTGCAGTACCTCCGGGAACGGTGCATTCGCAATGATCGCAGCAAGGCTTTAGGGCTAGGACCTTAGCTTGGCCTTTTGGCTGAGAGTAAGTGTCCCGGCTCCTAGGCTTTGTAGCGTATTATGAACTGACCGATAACGGATAATGGATAATGAATAACGAAGATAGAACAATAACCCTTGAAAACCCCAAAACCCCAATTCAATTCAAAGTGTTTATTGTCATATGCACAGTAAAGAACCCGTTTCCCTGCACAATAAAATTTGTACTTTGCGGTCCACACAGTTGCCAGCAAAAATAAAATGGAAACTAAGAAATGTTTGGCATTTCTTGAATCCCAAGACTTTAACCTTCCAAATGATATTTGGAACGATGCATTTGAGTGATTGGTGACATCGTACAGACACTGTTTCCGTACATGTCTGAGACACGTATTTGCTTCTTTGCAAGCTTTCGGAATGTTAAGGGGGTAATACGTTTGAATGAACTATCTGACTGTTTTGTTGACGTTCCCATTGTAGCGCCTTATAATCCGGTGCGCCTTATGTATGGAAAATATAGGACCGAAAACTATTTTTTGGGGGTGCGCCCTATAACCCGGTGCGCCTTATAGTGCGGAAAATACGGTAAGCTGTTTAAACAAAGATGGTCCTCAAAAAAAGAACAACACAACAGTAACAAATTGAACTTAATACACGATTTTAGAGATGGCTTTTGATTGGTTCCATTCAATTCATTTATTTTCTGAACCGCTTATCCTCACTTGGGTCACGGGTGGTGCTGGATGCCATCTTCGTTTCCATCCAGCAATGGGGTAAGGACTCCCTGGACGATCATTGATATTATTCTTTTTATATGTATTATTTTTCCAAAAATGAGTCCAACTTAAATTTGGAAAAGAACCACATATATGAACAGCAAAGCACACTGCAAAATATGGCATAGCGCCATATATTGAAAACCCATTGTGTCACTGATCTGTCCTAGCTTGGCACATATGTTGGTTAGTTGGTTGGATCTCTTAACCACTAGGGTCGTGGAGGCACCATTTCCTGTGGTGAGTCTTGGGCAAGTACAGACTGGTGGCCCCCATTCCTCTCAATGCCAGTATTTATCACATGAACCTAGGTCAAACCATCAGGTTGCATATCAACAAATGGGTTAAGTCACTGCTTATTAATTACTCTATTTTCTTTTACATAACAGTGCTGCTTTTTAAGTGATCACATAATATTGGTGGGGACAAAACAATGATTGCTCAATATTGATGGTAACACGTCACCTCAGTCCATGCCAAATTTTTGCCATTCGGCAAATTTTTGCTAAACAACAACAGAAACTCAAGCGTGATCGGGGTTTAAAGTCTATAAGTGACAGCCAAATGTATTTGCCAATATTTCTAAATATAGCAAGCTCACTAGTATTTCCTCGTCTAAGACAGTGGTCGCCATGAAGCTAACGCTTTGTCTAACTTGCTCGTCTTAGCTTTTGGGAGACTTTCGTTCTCCTCTTTATTACTGTCTCTTTTTGCCTGTCTGTTCATGCCCGTTGAATATGTTTTTATGGGGTCACATGAGGGTCTGCAACATATTGTGTGCACACTTTATACTCATTCCCTCTGATATGCATGTGTGAAGTTCGGATGTCTCACCGCTGAGCGCTCTGCCAATGAGAACCTTACTGCCACCTAGCGTAGTGGAGGTGCATTTGCACTTTATTCTAGGGCAGTAAAAATATATATATATTCCCAATGTCAAAAACTAGGTGGAACCTCGCACCCCACTATTTTAGAACCAATGGGTTAAGTCCAGTTAATAAAGTAGGAATCTTTTTGGACAAGTCTCTTTTGTGGGAGAGGCTTTACAGTTGTGTCCATTACTCCCTGGTATGTAATAAATCTTTCAATGGATATTGTTTTATTGGTTATTAGTTGTTCAAGAAAAGAAAAGATGATCTGAAGAATGATTTGTTGTAATGTCATCAAATAAATGTTTTGAAATTTGCTTCTCCTGTTTTTGGGCTAGTGGCAAAATTGGCACTGGTCCATTCCTTAAGGTTTTTGGCCCAGTTCCTTTGCGGGCTTCCTCTCCTTCTGCCCCCTTGGCCAGTACTGATGATCTTGTTATGTGGCCATACTACTGAAGTTTCTGTCTGTGAATGCTTAACAACAGTTCTTCGTAAGGTCCAATGTACTCTCTAATGGTGTTGGGCACCGTCCAGTTTATCATATGGGCTAAGTAGCTGATGCCTAGAAGTTTTTAGTAGCATTGCAAAGTGGCCTGGATTTTCTTTTCCAGTTTTGCTTTACATGTCAATGGCTCGCAAGCATTGAGGAAGAAGTAACCAGCACTTGCATTAGTCTGATCTTTGATTTCACTGCTATGTTCTTGTCCCTCCAGATGGATTTAAGTCTCGCAAGTGCAGCTGTGGTTGGAACTATCATGGCCATTATTTCTAGTTCTGATATGCATCTCCCAAATATTTAAATGTGGGGACAGGTTCTGTCTCTCTGTGGCTGATGGTGATGTTTGTGGTGATATTTTGGGGATTGTTGTTGATCATTACGTTTGTTTTTTATGTGCGGATTTCCTTTCAACACTGGCTTGAGAATTTGTCCAGGCGATTGATCAGATCTCTGAGTTCCTGTTCGTCTACAGTTAATCGGGCAATATCATGTGCAAAAGGTACCATTGATCAGTACTGTACACTTGGCACTGACATCCAGTTTTTCAATTGTCTGAACTAGTTTCGGACCCATGTTTTCATGAAATTAACAAAAACGTGATAGAGGTTTCTCTGGTGTTGTTGAAATTTCTCAAAAAGGATGAGCAGATAAAAAATCTGTTCTGTGGGGCTCCTTCCCTCTCTGAAACCTGCCTGCTCTTCGGCTAAGATGTTTTCAGCTTGTGGCATCAACTAATTTTTAAAAAAGCCATGAAAACAACAACAAACCAAATCGTTTACTGGCGGATAAATAAAATCATCCTCTGATATGTAGGCATCTTTTTGAAACACTTAAAACAATTATATTAATCATTCAAAGTAAATAGAATCAAACATTGATCAAAAGACTCATCATATTTCTGCCAACTAGCATAGAAATGAGCAACACACTCATCGTGAGCAAGGATTAAGGGTGCTCGTTGAAGGTTACATACTTATAGAGAGCCCTTAACAACTTTTTAAAACTATGAACTGATGTCAGGGTTGCTGCATCACTGATATTTAAAAAATGTCAAATGAAGCACAGTAATCTATTAAATGTTTTAGTTATTTTAAAACTAAAATGACTTTCGCATTTCGTCAGAGGGATCAGGACCCAGGCGTGAGAACGCAAGTAAAGGTCACAGAGAATCGATTTTAAAGCATGGTTTAATCAACTAGAACTAAAAAACTAGTAGTCAAAACAATTCCACACTAACAAAACAAGACTTGGACACAGACATTTAGGGTCACAGACACTAATGATTACAATAACATTACAAACAATGAAAGCAAAGCACGAACTAAATACACAATAATGTGACAAAAAGACACACTGGCATAAAACACAAGAGACAAAAGACATCCTAGTTAAGAGAATTTCCAGACACCACCACTAGAGGACCGAGTACTCAAGACCGCCACTGCCTCAGCCTGTCCCAGTTAGCACGTGCATTTCCCGCCATACAAACCTGGATTCTGTGCGCTTGTGTTGTGTTTTTTTTTAACCTGCTCTCTCGTGCTCCCTCAATCTCCACCAATGCAAGCAAAGGGGGAACATGCAAACTCCGCACAGTAGGGCTGGAGCTGGATTTGAACCCATGACCTCAGAACTCAGTGTATTACTGTATTTTTTTGGGTAAATTATTTTTATGGTTTTTTTTTGAAGCTGTTTAAGTTTGCATAGCAGAAAATATCAAATAACTCAAATGTAGTAAAACATCTTGCTCAGAAATTGCCTTATTTGAGGTAATAATTTCTTATCTTTGAAAAAAACCCTAAAAGTTAGATCGTAATAAAATAATGCTCATTTTAGGGATTATTAGTGTGATTGACCAAAGTAAATTGGAATTTTAAACATTTTCAACAGACGGTGTGCCTCAAGACTTTTCTGATTCTGAAAAATGTTGAAAAACACTGCTCTGAACAAGCTTCATGGATTTAGATTGAGTTCTTAGGGATATTTACTTTTTATTTTCTGTCCCTATGGTGAAAATTCCACAGTTGTATCCATACATATATAAGAAAAAGGTACCCTGAAATGGAGAAGAAGATCTTCAAGTTGTTTGAAGCCCTGGGACGAAATAGATATGGACTCTCTTAGCTAAGTATTATTTTTGCAGGCTCACAAGATTGCAAGAACCAAGATGGTTACTAGATAGTTACTTTCAGAGTAGAGCGGTATTTTTTGTTGTCAGTAATCTGGTATTTAATTTAATTACTTTTTAAATGAAGTCATTGTAACTAATTAAAGTCTATGAGTGTCCTGACTGCAAAGGTATGTCTCCCACCAGATCAGACTCTTCATCTGATCAGAGAGGAATAACAGATTTTGTATCACTTTCTTCCTCTCAGTCCTGTATCGGGATTCTGATCCCGTTTAAGGTTTTTGAGAGTGATCCTGTGTGATGGACATCTGATGCAGCAGAAATTCGTTGCTGAATATAATAACAAAGTGGAAAAGAACGCAGAGGTACGAGATAGGTTTGACCCAGTCTTTGACAGGAAGGCCAGCCAGTAGCCGGCTCAAGCACAATGAGGATGGGCTTATGGCTCAAGAGTTACTATAAACACATTAACTCACACGTTAATCTGCATGTGTCCGGGAACAGTTGCAAGACTACTGAGTCATGCATGCACATGCTTCCTTGTGTGGATCTGCGCATTTATTTCTAAACACATTGAGGCACATAGAGTGTCAGGAGGGGCGTAAATTAATGTCTATTTTTATAGCTCTTAATCACAAGAAGCTCCAAAGGGCTGCTGTAAATGATGGGTCATTGTGATATTTCTGGAAATTTAACTTCTAACAGCCATGAGATATCATTGGCATTTTACTGGCACTTCTACTGATGAGAACATGGTTGAACATAATAACACAGTAACAGGGTTGGGTAGGGTTACTTTAACTTGATTATTTTCAATTACTTTTGGATTACTCCAATACCAAATATGCTAATAAAAGACAAAATAAACTAAATAAGAATAAAATTATGACTCACAACACGTGGTAAGCTTTCTCTCCTGGCTTTGATCTCTTTGATCTCCGGCAAAAATAACATAAAATGTGACAGAAACAAAATGAAAATAAATCCAAACAGCTTGCCAACATCATTTTTGCCGTTCCATGTATTCCGTTACTCCCCAAGCCTGCACTAAATGTAGTAATTTTATTCATATTTAGTTTATTTTGTCTTTTATTAGTATATTTGGTTTTGGAGTAATCCAAAAGTAATTTAAAGTAATCAAGTTAAATTAACCCTACCCAACCCTGCACAGTAACAACATAGTAATAACTGATTATTTTAGAAATGCATATCCAACTGGTAGCCCATCATGCTAACCAATAACAAAAAAAGTATCTATAAGCTTCAAAAGGTTTGATGAGTTTTCTTTTGATTGTAAGAAGAAAAGGAATCCTTCACCTGTGCCTCTGCGTGTGTGTATATTTCAAAAAAGGGTCGTCTGGAAGTCCACTTCCCTGAGGGAAGTTTTGATCGCACCAAAATTGCATGCCACCCATCATACGCTCCGTGACTGATTCTGCCGCCACTGCCAAAAAGCCAGACACAATATGACAACCACATGGAAGCAATCACTAAAAGCCTGAGTTTGGTTGTCCTTCTCCAGCAAGTTGAGTATCAATCACTTGAAAGGCTTCAATGAAGTTCAATCAGAGAAAAACATCGCCAAGAATAATTATATTAGAAAGAGAATACAGACGCACCCTACTTACGAACATTCGAGTTACGAAAAACGGTAGATACGAACATTTTGTTCGGGATGTCGAAATTTGTATTGTTCACCTTTTACAGAGTACAAGACAATACTGTAGTGCTTGTTTTTCGCATGTGGCGCTGTGAGAGCTTACCCAGCATCCACCGGTTTCCTCTTTCCGTCAGAATTGCAGTTCGTTTGTAAACATACTGTACTCTATCTCCAGCACGCTAAGAACTTTGACATTTTTGTTATTTAATGTCTCGTGCATCCATTCAATATGGTTGGTGTAAAGTGTAAAGAAGAGGTGAGCTGTTTCTTTTAAAATGAAAGTGGAATAAGAAAGCTTGATGCGGTTGAGAAAATGGTTGGATTGCTTTTTTTCAGACACTTTCTTCCACGCAGGAGGAAGTCGCCTAACTCTTGAAGCCCGTCTTCCAAGAGTAAGTTAAACTTAACTGTATCTCTATATAGAATATTATGGTATGAGATGTTTATTTTTTTTAGTACAAAATAATACAGGTTACTTATACAAGCCTTAAACATACTTATGTAAACCTTAAACACACATTCTATACAAAATATAGCACTGAAACAACTTATGAACAAATTCAACTTGTCTTGTCTCGTTCATAAGTAGGGCAGCGTCTAATTTTGTATTATTTAACAAAAAATGAAAATGGTTTGTCACAAGATTAGACATGGATAAACAGGTAATTAAGAAAAATAAGAAGAAAATAATGTCAGGATAAAAAGGCAAAATACTTACAAGGTAGTGCCTGGAGACAAGTTGAAGCAATAATGCAATGGAAAGTAGTGTAATAACATATAGCAGCAACAAAATTCCCAAATAATTCGATGAATATGGTAGGACACACCCATTTTTCTATACAATACCCATTAATCAATACAACTGACTAGATTCTAATCACATTTATATTAGTTATGTGTCGTTGAAAGAGATCTAAAAGAGTTAACAGTTTAAAGTGAACGACGGGAGCCAGCTCCCCATCAATCAGGAGCCTGCTCCCATTGAGATGCATCATCTCGTGAAGGCAGACGTGATTGGTCAAGATGCATTTTCATCATGGATTTGTCGTTGTTGTTTGATTTTAAATTTGTTGAGTATGAAAAAAGTTGACATTTTTTTTAATCTTATCATTCCTCTTTTGTTCATAAATAAATATTTTAATGTATATTCTGTGTCTTTTTCAGACGATCCCGTGTTCTTCTGTTTGATACGTAACATATTTAAAAGTTTTTATTTCATAGTTTATTTGCTGTTGCACTGAAAATATATTGTTGTGTCTAATGTATTTCAGGGATTCTCTGTTGCTTAGTATAAAAAGTTTAAATGAGTTAAAAGTTTACTATAGTGTGAAAAAGTAAAGGCAAACTATAGTTATAGAGAGGTGGAATTAATTTGCTTATCAAATAATAATAATTTGGTGCACATATTATTCATTATTTATAATGTATTTATAATGCTAAGAAACAAAAAAAATCTTAAGAGCCTGAGGCAGAAGAAAGAGACGGCTCTTTTTAGAGAGCCGAGCCAAGCTCTCTAAATAGATCCGGAATTCCCATCACTTATATTTGTTCCAATAGATGCCATTTAATTGCTACTTATTTGTCCGGACGGGCAATGTGTTTCTCTGCAACCGGGGACATTTTTGAGTGATGCAGAGGAGAGAGTGAAGCTGGTAATGTATAGCTGGGTTAATCCCAGACAATCCTAACAGGTACGGCCTATGGCAGGCTTAGTGTCGTTCTGGGAAAACAATCCCACCTTGTGGTGGTGCAGGCCCGTAGCCCCTCGGTTATAAATAGGACCACCGTGACTCTTTAAGCTGGCTTTTACGCAGTATATGTTAAATATGACTCGGCTAATTGCACCGGGGTCAATAGGCCTGAAGGAACAAGGGGAGAGAAAGGAAACGACAACCGTGCTGCTTTGAGTGACCCAGGAGCAACTGCACAAATTCTCGTCAAAGTAATTGAAACAGTAAACTTGTGTTTTCAAATCGGTTAGGCTGACATTTTCTTAAGTGGTCGGAACAACTTGTTACCTTTCATTGACATTTAAAAGTCAGCAAAGTGGTAATTTCATTCTCGTACCTGCGGCGTAAGCCTGATTGTTCTCTTTCAGTGCACATCTCAAAAGCGCTCACATTGACAGGCTCACTATTAGGGGCACTAGTCCTACTTAAAGGTCATCCCAAATCCCTAAATATACAAAACCTAAGGAAATAGTAAATGATTTTTGCATGGTCTTTAGTTATTTCATATGCATAATCAAATTATTTTCCAAAATAATTCATTTTGGGGCGGCAGTAGCTCAGGCAGTAGAGCGCTCGTCTTGGGATCAAGGGATCCCAGTTCGAATCCCGGCTCGTCCGTGTTACATGTCGAAGTGTCCTTGGGTAAGACACTGAACCCCTAATACCCCCAATAATCAGGTTAGAGCCTTATATGGCTGCAAGGCCGCTATTGGGAAATGTGGAGCACATTGTAAAGCGCTTTGGGAAGTCATTGACTTGAAAAGCGCTATATAAATGCAGATCATTTCATTTCATTTCATTTTGAAGACAACATGTCTTATCTTAGTCATCCTGAGCTGTGATGTCATCAGGAAACCTAGGCAACCTAGCAAGCCAGTTTCCATTTTGTTTTACGTGTTGATTAGTTAATGAGTGTTTTAATTAAAGTTTTTGTCGTTTGGGGTAAAATGCCGAGGATTTGGGTCACAGGTGGATGCAGTAATTGGTACAACAAAGTGCCAGAAGCCAAACATGGTCAAACTGGCAAAAGAAATACAAAGAGAGCTGCCAATGGGGGGTTAACCAGGACAGATCAACAAAAGGCATCCACAGCCTCGGCGAAAAAAATCCAAGGCTCTCTGACAAAATAACATGCAGTAAGTAGCCAGGCCAGCTGGGAAGCAACATTAAAAAGTGGCAACAGCTAAGGCGATAAAAACAAAGCCAGATGGGAATAAACAAACTATGAATTACAATAAAACCGGTGCTAATGCTAGGCTAACCGATAAAAAAAACTGCGGTGAGCAGGCAGTCCGACCTGAAAGCAATAACCAAAGAAAACCCCTGCAGTAAGCAACTAGTCTAACCGGGACCAATGTCAAAATCGGCAACAGCCAGGGCGATAAACACGAAGCCAGACGGGAATAAACCAAGGAAAACGCCAAAACCGCCATTAACACCAGGCTAGCCAGCCAAACAACACACGATTGGTGGCCAACAAGCACCAGCCAAAAGCATACAAAACATGAAAGCTCACGCTAACAGATAGCTAGCCGGGCAACATTTTGCCTGCAGCGACACACGCAGAGTAAAACCCAAACGAAAAGCCACAATCGCCTATCTCCAGCAGGAATAAGCAATTGCTGTTTACTACAATCTCTGTCTGTTTTGGAGCTTTCCTTACTTCAGTGTTCCTCAAATAGTGGGGCGTGGGCTGCGAAGCACTGTCAGGGCGGACGTGTGACCCCTGGGATTTTTTTTTAACTTTCCTAGAATAAACTGCAGTTGTGCCCCCATTACATTAGGCGACAGTAGACTTCGCATTTGAAGAGTGTGTGCTTGTGGTAAAGTTTTGTTGACACCGAGCATAGGCGCTCTGTAGAGTGTGAAATGTTGACACGAAGTGGAGCAGACCCTCGAGTTACACTATGAAAAAATGATTACAGGGATGAGAAAAAATGGAGACGGAAACAGAGAAAAAGAGACAAACTAAAGTCTCTTTCCAAAAGCCAAGACGAGGAAATGTGAAAAAACGTTACTAGGGACAAGGAAAAGACCAGTGTGCTTACTTTGTCTAAAAAATTTGGCAGCGGAGAGCATGCAGCCAAATAAATTGATCCATCACTTAACGACATTACGCCACAATCATTCTGATAAGCCGCTTAAGCTTTTCTTTTTCTTATTAACATACCAAACATGTCCTTGGATTTGGCTCGGACGGAGGAGAAGTGTCATTAACAATATCGAGTAATCAATTTTTTCGTCCCCAACAATATTGTTTCATCACTGAAAAATAGATCTTTTGATCAAAGCATTGCAGAAAAGATTTATTCACTTGCTTTCCTGAAGTGCTGACGCAAAAGACAAATTTATTGGCTTTATCTTTCCCGTATTTCACGTGAGACTGAAGCTTTTTTATGATTTGGTCCAATGTCAAACCCACGTTGGTGCCTAATATCTCAAACAATCATCCTGCACCCCTACTTTAGTAAACCAGCGAATGTTGTCGGCATCGAATAATTGAGAAGGAGCTGCGAGTTGCTGTCTCCTGCCTCAAATCTCGCATCGAAAATCTGTTTACTTTTTGCAAAACATTCTCGTTGCAACCATAATTACGGACATGATTTTTTATTAAAAACATCTGCACTAATTACATTATGCATTTTAGTGAAGCAGGTTAACATTTTATTTTAATGTTGTGGTCTTGAGTTAATGTTGGTGATCAGTTTGAATTAATTTTGTTGATTTTATCAGATTTCATTTTTTCAGTACCATATGGTTTGACATCTCATCTCATCTCATTAGCTGCACCGCTTATCCTCAGTAGGGTCGCGGGGGTGGTGGAGCCCATCCCAGCCATCTTCGAGCAGTGGGCTGGGGACACCCTGAACTGGTTGCCAGCCAATCGCAGGGCACACAGGGGCAGACAACTCACTCATTCACATTCATACCTAGGGGACAATTTGGACCGGCCAATCCACGTGGAATGCATGTCTTTGGAATGTTGGAGGAAACCGGAGTGCCCGGAGGAAACCCACGCAAGCATGGTGAGAACATACAAACTCCGTACAGGAAGTCCGGTATTTCCGGATTTGAACCCACACAAGAGGTTCCCAAGACCTTTGAACTGTGCTTGCACACGCGCTTACCACTGCGCCGCCGTGCTGCCCATACCAGAGCCATATCCTCCTAGTGGAAGGTGGCTAGAGTCATTTCTGACTTTTTCTGGGAGATTGATACAGAGGAGGGGATTCCCAGCCCCCTCGCTCAACCCAACTGATGTGTTGGGAGTCATTAGGTGACCAAACCCCCCAATTCCAACCCCCTAATGCCGAGTGAGGCATGGGTACCAATGTTGTAAGTCTGACTCGGTCGAGGCTTGAACCACAACCTCCCAGTCTCGGGGCGGGCGATGGTTTGACATGGTCAGTCCAAAATATTTATTGTTTAAAGATTTGTATTTCATTTTGAATTTCAGATGCAATTTACATATTTTCTGTTACAGTTAATAAAGCTACTCTGTTGCAAGTTATTTCTCTTGTATTCTCTAATATGTTAATAAGGATAGTGGTGCAGAGTGGTATTTATCAGGGTGGAGGTCCTGGCTTTGGGGAGTGCGGGACATCCTCTACCTTGGGGGGGCATAATGGAAAATAATTGAGAAGCACTGTCTTACATGTTGGCAGCACGGCGACGCACTGGTTAGCGCGTGTGCGGCACAGTTCTGAGGTCATGGGATTGAACCTTCCTGTTTGGAGTTTGCATGTTCTCCCCGTGCTTGCGTAGGTTTCCTCTGGGCACTCTGGTTTCCTCCCACATTCCAAAAACATGCATGTAAGGTTAATTGGCCGGTCCAAATTGTCCCTTGGTGTGAATGAGTGAGTTGTCTGTCTCTGTGTGCCCTGCGACTGGCTGGCAACCAGTTCAGGGTTCCCCTGCCTACTGCCCGAAGGCAGCTGGGATGGGCTCCAGCACCCCCGCGACCCTACTCAGGATAAGCGGTGCAGATAATGGATGGATGGATGGATGTCTTACATGTTGTGTTATTGGGATACGCCATTTTTTTGTCCCTTCAATGATGTCACAGCTCTACAGCAAACAAGCCAGATCAGTCAACATTGAGAAAACATTTTCGAGCCCCGACGCAGGTGGAATATGTTTCAACATATTTACATAATTTTGGGGAGGATCAACACATGTTCTGTGGAGGATTACTTTTGAATGTCTGTTTTGTCCTTTTAAATAGGTTCTATAAACCAATGTGAACATAGGTTTTGATTCTAAAGGCTAGACCTACTTCACACTCCACCCTGGAAATGTTAATATATTGGATCTCAGTTTTCCGGCAAAGCAGAAAATTACACCGCACAGTAAGGCAGCGCAGTGATGGTAACGACAGAGATTGGAGGCAGGTCTCTTGTTGCTAGCTGAAGTGCTATTCACTAAGAGAGAATCTGTCTAGACTGTCTGCACTGAGGTTGTCTGGAAATTCTTTGTCACTGTTCATATTCATCGCCTGTGTGATAATAGACAGCCCTGAACATCTAATCAGACATATTTGCGAGGTTATTTTTTTGTCAATCAAAGCCATTATTCAACCATCGTGCTGATGATCACCAGTTAAAAGAGAAGAGACTGAACTGCATAAAGGTCAGACCTAGTTTGTGACAGGACGAGAAAAATGCATTATCGAAAGCATATAAAAAGAACTGAAATGTATTTAAGAGTCTCTTTCTTCTATGTTACTTCTTTTATACAGTGACACCAAAACCAACATGGAGCAATCTGCCGATATATATATATATATATATATATATATATATATATATATATATATATATATATATATATATACATATATACATACCGTAAATTCCGGACTATAGAATGCACCTGATTATAAGCCGCACCCACCACATTTTAAGAGGATATCCGCTTTTGTACTTACTCAAGCCACACCTGCATATAAGCCGCACGCACCCACATTAGAACATGTAACACAATCACGAAATCAACCCAAACCCGACTTTGAGTCCCGCAATTGTAACTGAATATGAAGTGCACAGTCCAAAAACAACAGTTGGCAAATTAAACGTAAAATAATACCGGTACTTAAGATATGACACAGACCTGCAAAGTCTGGGTCCTGTTGAAAATAATCCAAGGAAAAAAAAAAGTATATTTCCAAAGGTAAGGGTGGGAAAAATATATATCCACTATTGTTCGCTGCGTCCACAAATACGTCTCACCTTTACTCCACTTCCCATCAGCCCCCGTTGTATTCGCCCCTTCTTTTTGATTCGCCCGTGGAAAACATATCAGAATAAGTCTCTAAAATAAATACATCACAAAAATATACAGTTGCAAATACATATTATACATGGTTACACATATTCACAAAGAAAGACGGTACACCGAGAGAGTTTTCAAAGCTTTAATAATAATATTATAACTTTCATCCCAAACCGTGTCTGTGAAGGGTAGCAAAACGCTACTAGGAACACGCTCGCAACACAAGGAAACGGGTCTGTTAAAAAAAAAAGCGGTATTTGTAAAAATCGTGGTATATCGTGTTCATCTTCCTCCTTATAACTGACGTCATTAAAGTCGTCCTTCCCAGTATGGGAAAGTGACTTTGTCGTATAGACGTCGTCCTACGCTCCTTTATTCAAAAACGCGCTAGCAATACACTCGCATATATTCCACCGGTCTAAATCTTCCCTTTCGTACTCGTGCGCCGCTGGCGGCTGTTAGAAAAAAATCATCAATTGGCCGCATCACTGAATAAGCCGCAGGATTGAACATTTGGGGAAAAAAGTAGCGGCTTATAGTCCGGAATTTACGGTGTATATACTGTATATATTGGGGTAATAGACGGCACCTGTTTTAACTCATTGGTATAAGACACCTTTCCGAAGCTTCAGTCAGTCATACTCCAAACTCCACTATGGCCAAGACCAAAGAGCTGTCGAAGGACAAAATTGTTGACCTGTATAACACTGAGAAAACAAAATCTGCAAACTTAGTGTAAAGAAATCTACTATGGGAGAAGATATTAGAAAATGGAAGACATACAAGACCACTGATAAACTCCCCTCGATCTGGGGCTCCATGCAAGATCTCTATGTGATAACAAGTACGGTGAGCAAAAATCCCAGAACGACAAAGGGGGACTATTGAATGCCCTACAGAGAGCTTGGACTATAGTAACAAAGGATACTATCAGTAAGTCAATGTGCTGCCAAGGACTCAAAGCCTGCACTGACAGATGTGTCACCTTGCTGAAGCCAGTACACGTTTATGCCCGTCTGCAGTTCACCAGAAAGCTTTTCAATGAGCTAGAAGAGAACTGGGAGAATGGGTTATGGTCAAATGAACAAATTGAAATAGTAATTGAACATAATAAAACAAAACAAAATTGATTTATTTGATTTTTCCTGGTATCTACCAATCCAGTCTGCCATGCAATACCTCGGTAAAACAGGAAATAAAAGATAATGTAGGCGTAAACAATTTTTCTTGCGTCATCGATGCTATTTCAAAAACACGTATTTCGTTTTTGGCCTTTTTCTGTTAACATTCCATTCATGCAAAAGATTACTAAAATTGAGATACATTTTTAGAAGAGCAGTTGCATTTATGAATAAACAAACATGTAAACATTTACAAGTTAAATCAAGACATGCTTATTTGTATAGCCCTTTATCACAAAGAGTCTCAAAGGGCTGCACAGACCGCAGATTATTAAAAACTACAGATTATTACACCATCCCCTGTTCTAAAACCTACATGAAGGCAAGGAAAAGCTCAAAAACCTCAACATGAGGAAAATGAAGAAACCTTGAGAAGGTACCGCACATGAGGTAATCCCCTTCCAGAATGACGAGGCTGCAATGGATGTTGCAATAACAAAAAATACACAGATATTGTCAACATAAAATATAATATATTCATATGCTATGAAATAGAAATGTGTTTTAAGCCTAGATTTAAACAGTTCCACTGAGGTTGCAGATCAAATCTCAGGGGGCAGAGCATTCCACAGCACCGAGGCCCGAGTGGAGAACGCAAGTACATATTATATTTATTTTAATCAAATCTCTTTTGATGTTTTTAAGCAAAGAGATAAATGATTGTTCTTTTTAGCACTAAGTTTAATATTATGCACTGAAAATCTCAGCTACCTAAGAAGTGTTTTATCATATTTGATAAAGATTGTGATTGGTAAAATAAATACTTGATTCTAAAAATGTAAATGTTGAGGACACTTGGAATCATCACGGTAATCTTTTTTTTTCAAACATTTTATGTTTATTATCATTTACCAGCTCAGTAGCCTAGATGGTAGTGTGCCCGCTTTGAGACTGGGAGGTCGCTGGTTCGCGCCTCGGCCAAGACATACCTAATTGGTATAATGGCGGCGCCCTCTGTTGGCTGCGGCTGCATCGACTCGCTACAACGGGTCAGGTGTATCGACATTTCGTTCTGTGTACATTGTTACAAAGAATGACAATACAAAGGAAATTATTATTATTATTTATTATTACATTTTTAAGATTTGGCGGGCTGGATGTTAGCCGCTAGCCGTAGTTTGCCCACCGTTATATGGATGAACAATGAGTGACAAGATAATACAATAATGCAAAATAAGAGTGATAATGGCTCTCTACATATGTGTATATTTATATATATATATTTATTAGGGATGAAGAAAAATTACATTTTTAACTTCATATTGTCACGGTTGCCATGGCGCCCAATTGGCCCCGCCCATGTGGCGCCAGCTGCGGCTCGTTGATAGATTGGCTTTCTGTCTATTTAAGCTCAGTGCTCTCACTCTTCCTGGGTCAGTCCGTCAACGAACCTCTGCCCCACAAGATGTTGGTCTCGACTCTGTCCTGTTTTCTGTTGGTATTCCCTGTCCGGTATTGTTCCCGTTTACTTTTGTCCTGTTTAATATCGGTTTCCAGTTTCGTTCCTGTCTATTTTTGTCCTGTATATTATTCTCTGCAGTCTTCATTCCCGTCTAGTTTGACCTGTTTATTTTCGATATCCTGTTTCATTATCAATCCTGTCTGTCTGTCCTGTCCGGTATCGACCACATCTGTCCACTCGGGCAATTGGTATCGATCTCGTCTGCCTCTGGCTTCCTACCAGACTGCTGCCTAACATGCATGACTCCCCATTTACCGTAAAATAAAAGGCTTGTGTGAGAACGTCACTGATCCTGTTCTGGTTCATGACACATATGGCAATTCTTTATAAAGAAATATATTATACCCAAGTTTGAACATTTTTTTTTCTTTCTATTTTGTATTTTAAGATCCGATGAATAACAGTTAAGTCTAGGTTTTTACTGAAAGAAGGGGGAGTGAAACCAAATATTTTCCAAAAACAACATCTTTTATGAAGTTAATTTCCGGGTCCTGATTTAAGTAGTGATGCTGAGCCTACAGTTGCATGAAAGTGCATTGGTGGATGGAGATGAAAAAAAAAGGAAGTCGTTTCATTATATTCGATAAGAAGCTTATTCTGAACAAAAGCTAAAGGTCTTCAGACGTGCAGGTAGTTAAGGACACATTCACACAGCTTAACCAATTTCAAATTTTGGGGAAGACGGCAACTACAGTGGAACCTCGGTTTTCGAACGACTCACAGTTCGAACGAATCGGAGTCCGAACAAAATATTCAAGAAATTCTTGCTTCGTACTTCAAACAAAAATCGGAGTTTGAACGCCGGTGCGACAGCTATGGCTAACTGTAGTGCAGTGGTACCGTCAAGGGGTGGATGTTTCACATCACATTTTTTTTACTCCTTTTAATTTTCTCAGGTGCAATTGCACCTCCACTACACTAGGGAACGTCCGAGATTAAACAAATGTGTAGCAAATGGGCCGGGTTACAGAATTTCGTCAAACTCCACCACCCCGATGAAGCTGCAGCCACCAGAGTCATCAACGACTTTAACAACACTGTCATGAACCACTTCCCAAAAGTGCTAAAAAGAAGGCAGAAGCAAGTGTCATTGGATAGATATTCTAAGAGAAAAGAACATCCTATAGCCGAGTCATCCATAGCAAAGAGATTTGAACGTGTGAGCACCCCTCATATAGAAGAACTCCCCGAAGTTTTTATGGAGGGGGACTCTCCTTCCAAACAATAATTTTCCTTCCTCTTCCATCCCTCTCCACCGTCCACCTGTGCCTTCTGCTGACCACCACAAAGGTAAAAAAATCCTATTCATAATTCTTTTCTTTATCCTTTTATTTTTTCACGTTCATGTTAGCCTAATCTTTCGTACGGGAGATTACGATAACGCGAACGTACGATTAGCCTGGGTTACATTTATGTTTATGTTATTTGTGTCTAAAAGGAAAACAAAGGTAAGCATTCAGGGTGTTGGAATGATTTAAAACAGTTTACATTATTTGTAATGGGAAAAATGATTTCGGTGTTCGAACAAATCGCTTTTCGAACAGCGTTATGGAACGGATTTTGGTCGAGAACCGAGGTTCCACTGTATAGGAAAAGTTCAGATCTCCCTGTAGTCCTGTAGCCACTGAATGGTGTATATCGTGATGTGTATGTGAGGTTCTCAAACGGTAACATCACGCAAGACTACAGCACAGACACGGTGTGACCTGACTCAGCGTAGGTGTGAGGTGTGGGTGGCAGGGATGAAAGGTCAAAGAACCATTATTTTAGATGAGTTGCGGAGGAAGACTCCTGTTGCTTGATGGGACATAGAGGTGAAGGAGTCAAGGTTGAAGAAACAGCGACATCATGGATACAGAAACCTCTGCTTATGTGGTCAAAGCTGCCCACTCGTGTCGGAGATAGCTGTAGGTGTCACCTTTCAGTAGTTCCAATTTCTGGAGCCGTCAACAAATATGCATTAAAGCAGGGGTGGGCAATTCTTTTGAGTTGCAAGTCACATTGGTTTGAAAAAAAAACTTGCCCAGGGGCCACAGGAAATCTAATACATGATTGATGTATTTCATTTTTTTGTATTTTTTTATGTTTATTAAAGCACTTGAATTTACGTTGATTATTTTAATCTACTGATAAATGAAATTTATTTTTTTGTTTATTGGATGGACTTTTCTAATTTGATGATCTGATTGGTTGTTTTAAGATAAGATAAAATAAGATAGACCTTGATTCGTCCCACAATGGGGACATTTCTTTTGCTACAGCAGTAAGACAATGAATAATGAATAACAGCTAAGAATATCATGTGTGTAAACAAGTACTAAGAAATATAGAAAATAATACAAACCAAAATATTTCCAATGGCAGTTGTGCAAAACATTTAAATTAAAGTGGCCAGTAATATGCAAACATGCATGTACCGTGTGCAGTCAATAGGGAGCACTGCTTATCATATAGAAAACTCAATAAATACGACGTTGTGACAGTTACTCAGTACTTGAGTAATTTTTTCACCGATTACTTTTTTACTTAATCAAGTAAAGATTTGGGTGACTACATTTACTTCTACTTAAGTGATATTATTCTGAAGTAACAGTATCTTTACTTGAGTAACATTTTTCGGTAATTTAAGTTCTCATTTTGGAAGTTTATATCAAACTGGTAGCCCCTTGGGCTTATTCTATAGTTACTTCTAGTTTAGTTCTATATAGTCTCTAATAGTCACAAAAAGGTTGGACACCCTTGCAGGACACAACACAGCAACATCCAGGCGTAGATTAGTACACAACATCCTTTTAATAATGTCTGAAATAACGTTGCCCAAGCCTAAAACTTACAAAACAACTTTTTCAAGAAATTAAAAAAAAAAAAAAGGCAAAAGATTTTTTTTTCAAATCAAACGTTTGCTTTATTCCAATTTCGGTTCGTTTGGCAATTTGCATACACGGCAGCCGGTCAGAAGCCTGCATCCAATACCTTCGTGCTTCCGGACTTTCCTGAGTTTTCTGAGGTTGCACATTTGCATATAATTTTCCAAAGTAGATGCACAGAAAACAAAAGAAAAATGGAAAAGTGGTTAGGTATGAAGCCAAAACCTCAGCCCCAAAAGAAAGTTTCAAAAGAAGCTAACAACATTGATGACGCTACAAAACGTAAACGTACATTAAAAGCATCGTGGAAAGAGGAGTTCACGTAGCTTGTAGCAGACGACGCAACGCACACATTGCATGAATGAAGATGAGTAAATGCAAGTACATACCGATGGCAGATGGAAAACAGTGATGCTATATCTATGCAATGAATGTTATAAGTCAAGTCAAGTCAAGTCATTTTTATTTGTATAGCCCTTAATCACAAAGAGTCTCAAAAGGCTTCATAGGTTATTACACAGACTATTTTTTCAGACTATTATTACACCATCCCCTGATCTGGAACCAACATGAGGGCAAGGGAAAACTCAATTTTATAATAAACTTGATTTTAAAGTGTTGTTCTGTTATATAATCCCATTATAAATCCTTAATACTTTGCAACAACGTTTTTTTTTTTGCGATGAGTCATCTTATTGTGTTTCAAATTGTGAAAAATGGGGCAGGCATCTCTATGGCAGACAAATTTTCAGAGTTGTGTGCCCTGGTGTCACGAGTTTCAGACACTGCTAATAACAAGTATCAGTCAAACCAAATGGACTTGAATGAGTGAATGACTTTAATCATGAATAGAGGAGTTTTCATCATTACTCAACCTCAACATAGTTTTCTTTACCTTATTTTCATTCATCGGGCAGTAGTCCACACAATCAAAGTGTGTGATAGTGCTCAGGTAGAGTGCATGACTGTCATCACAAGGTGTAAAGAGTGTGTGGTAGGTAGATGGCGAAGCACAGCAGGGCGTGAAGGAGCCCTGTGATAATGACAGGCCACCATTATATAACATGCAGATTGCATAAGAAGGTGATTTTTTTTAAGTTTGCATATCCACAATGTGTAAGTATTTTCATATGGGGGAGTTAATGCACCCCACGAGTAAGAAATATCCCAAGATGCGCTCTGTCTTTGGTGGAAAGTGTGGGTGTCAGCAAAGGAGAGTGAATTATGGGTTTTTAAGTCGAGTGCATTCACTTTCTCTGCTATCTGCAAATCAAAACAAGCGATGTGGGAATGTTGGCAGACTTGCGCGCACAAGTGTGTCTTTTTATCCCGTGCACCCATTTATTATCGCTTTTATGCTTCAGTGGGATGAACTTGAAAAGAGGCTACCTCTCCCAGTCAGTTGCAAAACCTGTAGCTTTGAGTTTGGATGATGTTCCCTTTTGAGCTTGTGCTGATAGAGCACATGCTCACACTTCTCTGTGTCACTTAGTCACAAGGTTACGCTGCGCAGTCACACAAGTGAGGCCTACCGCAACACTACGATCTGTGTGCGGCTTGGCATGTGCCTCTGCAAAAATAGACCTCTTAAAGGGCCGGCGTTACCCAAACTCACTCGTTTCCGAGGCAGAGCAAGGGAATCATTTGCTTCTATGTTAACGTTTCCATCATTTCCGCCACCCTTTTCTGGCTGCATTTGGAACAATCGGAAATCTAAAATGACATGATATATACAGGGAGTGCAGAATTATGAGGCAAGTTGTATTTTTGAGGATTAATTTTATTATTGAACAACAACCATGTTCTTAATGAACCCAAAAGTCTCATTAATATCAAAGCTGAATATTTTGGAAGTTGGAGTGGGGCTTTTTTAGTTTTAGCTATTTTAGGAGGATATCTGTGTGTGCAGGTGACTATTACTGTGCATAATTATTAGGCAACTTAACAAAAAACAAATGTATACCCATTTCAATTATTTATTTTCATCAGGGAAACCAATATAACAGCTCAACATTCACAAATATACATTTCTGACATTCAAAAACAAAACAAAAACAAATCAGTGACCAATATAGCCACCTTTCTTTGCAAGGACACTCAAAAGCCTGCCATCCATGGATTCTGTCAGTGCTTTGATCTGTTCACGATCAACATTGCGTGCAGCAGCAACCATAGCCTCCCAGACACTGTTCAGAGAGGTGTACTGTTTTCCCTCCTTGTAAATCTCACATTTGATGAGGGACCACAGGTTCTCTATGGGGTTCAGATCAGGTGAACAAGGAGGCCATGTCATTAGTTTTTCTTCTTTTAGACCCTTTCTTGCCAGCCACGCTGTGGAGTACTTGGATGCGTGTGATGGAGCATTGTCCTGCATGAAAATCATGTTTTTCTTGAAGGATGCGGACTTCTTCCTGTACCACTGCTTGAAGAAGGTGTCTTCCAGAAACTGGCAGTAGGACTGGGAGTTGAGCTTGAGTCCATCCTCAACCCGAAAAGGCCCCACAAGCTCATCTTTGATGATACCAGCCCATACCAGTACCCCACCTCCACCTTGCTGGCGTCTGAGGCGGACTGGAGCTCTCTGCCCTTTACCGATCCAGCCACGGGCCCATCCATCTGGCCCATCAAGACTCACTCTCATTTCATCAGTCCATAAAACCTTAGAAAAATCCGTCTTGAGATTTTTCTTGGCCCAGTCTTGACGTTTCAGCTTGTGTGTCTTGTTCAGTGGTGGTCGTTTTTCAGCCTTTCTTACCTTGGCCATGTCTCTGAGTATTGCACACCTTGTGCTTTTGGGCACTCCAGTGATGTTGCAGCTCTGAAATATGGCAAAACTGGTGGCAAGTGGCATCTTGGCAGCTGTACGCTTGACTTTTCTCAGTTCACGGGCAGTTATTTTGCGCCTTGGTTTTTCTACACGCTTCTTGCGACCCTGTTGACTATTTTGAATGTAACGCTTGATTGTTCGATGATCACGCTTCAGAAGCTTGGCAATTTTAAGAGTGCTGCATCCCTCTGCAAGATATCTCACTATTTTTGACTTTTCAGAGCCTGTCAAGTCCCTCTTCTGACCCATTTTGCCAAAGGAAAGGAAGTTGCCTAATAATTATGCACACCTGATATAGGGTGTTGATGTCATTAGACCACACCCCTTCTCATTACAGAGATGCACATCACCTGATATGCTTAATTGGTAGTAGGCTTTCGAGCCTATACAGCTTGGAGTAAGACAACATGCATAAAGATGATGATGTGGTCAAAATACTCATTTGCCTAATAATTCTGCACTCCCTGTATATCTATATCTATATCTATATCTATATATATATCTATATATATATATATATATATATATATATATATATATATATATATATATATATATATATATATATATATATATATATATATATATATATACTGGACTGTCTCAGAAAATTAGAATATTGTGATAAAGTTCTTTATTTTCTGTAATGCAATTAAAAAAACAAAAATGTCATACATTCTGGATTCATTACACATCAACTGAACTATTTCAAGCCTTTTATTATTTTAATATTGCTGAATTTGGCTTACAGCTTAAGAAAACTCAAAAATCCTATCTCAAAATATTAGAATATCATGAAAAAGTATACAAGTAGGCTATTCAACTAATCACCTGAATCATCTAATTAACTCGAAACACCTTGCGAGTGTTTCCTGAGCCTTAAAAACACTCAGCTTGGTTCAGTAAACTAAATCACAAGTATGGGGAAGACTGCTGATCTGTCTGCTGTCCAGAGGACCATCATTGATACCCTCCATCAGGAGGGTAAGACACAAAAAGAAATTTCTCAAAGAGCAGGCTGTTCACAGAGTGCAGTTTCAAAGCATATCCACAAAAAGTCTGTTGGAAGGGAAAAATGTGGCCGGAAACGCTGCACAACCAAGAGAGATGACCGCAGCCTTAACAAAATTGTGAAGAAGAGACGCTTCCAGAATTTGGGGGAGCTTCAAAGACAGTGGGCTGAAGCTGGAGTCCAGGTATCAAAAGCCACAGTTCACAGACGTGTCCGGGAAATGGGCTACAATAGCCGTATTCCCATGGTCAAGCCACTTCTGAACTCAAGACAACGGAAGAAGCGTCTGACTTGGGCTATGGAGAAGAAGCACTGGACAGTTGCAGAGTGGTCCAAAGTCCTCTTTTCAGACAAAAGCAAGTTTTGCATTTCATTTGGAAGTCAAGGCGCCAGTGTCTGGAGAAAGGCTGGAGAGGAGCAAAATCCAAGTTGCTTGAAATCCAGTGTGAAGTTCCCACAATCAGCAATGGTTTGGGGAGCCATGTCAGCTGCTGGTGTTGGTCCACTGTGTTTCATCAAGTCCAGAGTAAATGCAACTGTGTACCAAGAGATTTTAGAGCACTACATGCTTCCATCTGCTGAAAAGCTCTATGGAGATGAGGATTTCATTTTCCAGCATGATCTGGCACCTGCCCACAGTGCCAAAACCACCAGTAACTGGTGCACTGACCATGGCATCACTGTCCTTGATTGGCCTGCTAATTCCCCTGACCTGAACCCCATTGAGAATTTGTGGGGTATAGTTAAGAAGAAGATGAAAGACACCAGACCTACAAATGCAAATGAGCTGAAGGCCGCTATCGAAGCATCCTGGGCATCAATAACACCTCAGCAATGCCACAGGCTGATTGCCTCCATGCCACGCCGGATTGATGCAGTAATCCGTGCAAAAGGATTCCCAACCAAGTACTGGGTGCATCAATGGACATTTTCAAATGTTTGATTTAGTTTTGCTGTTATAAAATTATTTTTTTACTTGGTCTGAGGAAGTATTCTAATATTTTGAGATGGGATTTTTGAGTTTTTTTCAGCTGTAAGCCAAAATCAGCAATATTCAAATAATAAAAGGCTTGAAATAGTTCAGTTGATGTGTAATGAATCCAGAATGTATGACATTTTTGTTTTTTTAATTGCATTACAGAAAATAAAGAACTTTATCACAATATTCTAATTTTCTGAGACAGTCCAGTATATAGATATAGTTATAGATAGATAGATAGATAGATAGATAGATAGATAGATAGATAGATAGATAGATAGATAGATAGATAGATAGAGATATATAACGACTCAAGTTACGATTTCATTGAATAAACACAATTCACAATTTGTAGTCTCCTGCTAACTTAATCCAGCAAACGGATGCAGCAAGTAAAAGTCAGCCGGTCATTTGATTTTTAGGACATTATTGATATTAATTTACCCCTCAATGTGCAAAATGACAGATATGACCAATATTAGAGCTGCAATATTTACTGACCTGCTAATGCCTACCACTACAGAAATCAAAGAGAGAAAACTTGTTGTTTGTTGATATTTTTTTAGTCAATTTACAGTTTTTTGTATCATGCTTGTAACTTGTGCAAAACACAAGGTTTCAAAACCGAGCTGTGGTAGTTTACAGCTGGCCATTGGCAACTACTACATTAAACAGATAATATATGTGTTCTGGGTAATATATGGTGAATATTTTAGTCCATTTGCATGTAAATACTTTAAACTTGTCCAAAAGATATAACCAAAAAATTGAGCTGTACTAGTTAGCAGCCTGCCGATGGCAACTACTTCAGCAGAAGTCTCTAAGGTGGTGCCCACGGGCCCCTAAGGAAACCTGAGTAGCCCAGGGACTGGTTCTGATAATAACTCACCAGTAGTTGTGATTTTTTTAGAAGATGTAGTTTTTGACATGAAGGATTATTGACGTGATCACCGTCTTTAAATGCATTCGCAAAGTATATTTGAAACTAGCTTATAATGTTTGGATGTAAATTACTCAGTTCCCTTGCACAAAGCAGATGTTTTAGTCACGGATTGATCTTAATTGAACCTTACCTGTAATAATTTAGTAATAACATAATAGTAACTCAATAACAACAGAGTAATAACATGATTAGTTTATTTTAGGAATGTGTCTGAAATTGGTAGCCCTTGGCGCTAATCAGCTGCAAAAAGTTTGGTGGTCTCCCTACTGCAGCAATCAGAACGATAACATGTGTTTTTGTGGCTTTTTATTGAATATTTGTGCCCTTTAATGTTGTATTTGGCATATGAATGACTCATGCTGATAAAATATTCACCAAAGATAAAGAACTTGATTTAGCGTTCCTATTGCCGTAGCATCAAAAAGAGTATGCCAATGATTACCCTATCAGTCATGTTGTACCAGGGGTAAAGCTTTGGCATGGACGGAGGTGGACATGTCCCCACTAAGATTGAACAAACCTTGATTTGTCCCCCACCAATATCGTGATCACTCCCAGCCCTTGTTTTGTACAAATTTAAGAATGTAACCCTCTTGTTGTGTTTAGGATTTTAAATACATACAAAAAACACGTACATTTGTTGACTTGGTCAGATATGTCTATTAAACCATAATCAAGTAAAAAAATTACGACATTATATAATGCTCTAATCCAAATTGTTATATTTGTAGATAGATAGATAGATAGATAGATAGATAGATAGATAGATAGATAGATAGATAGATAGATAGATAGATAGATAGATAGATAGATAGATAGATAGATAGATAGATAGATAGATAGATAGATAGATAGATAGATAGATAGATAGATACTTTATTCATCCCCGTAGGGAAATTCACACTTCCAGCAGTTTATTTGTATTATTAGAACTGTTTTTTTTTACCTGGCTGTAAACACAGTAGCTACAGCCCAAACCTAAAGTGAACTGGACATACTAAGCATCAATTGCAAGTAATATTTCTCAAAAAAAAACATGAAAAGTATCTTCTTTTTGCCACACATGCATCCTAACTAGAGCAGCAACAACGAAACGATAAAATCGATTAAAATTGATGATTAAAAGCAAAAAAATTGTTCATTGATTCATTGTGTTGCACGATGTATGCGTCAGTCAGCATGTCGCATAGGCAGGAACGTCACGCGCAGCGCGAGTTAGTGAGCATAACTGAGGTAGAGTGCGAACTACGGCCTCATATTCAAAGGTTACGGTAAATTCAACTCATGAAACATGAGGGACTCAGAGAAAAAGTTTGACCTAAGTCTTCAAAAGTGCGGGAACACTCCACATTTCACAAAACAAAAAAGTGATATGGCACGGGAGCACCACGATGATGAGGCAGCAATTAAAACCAAAACATGAAGACACCGACGATGATGAAGGGAGCGCAGTAGCAGGTTAAGAGACTGCATTTTTTGTTTGTTATTTGTTTTTTTTAAGTGTGGAAATGTAACTGTAAGGGAAATTATGGTTTAATTGTTCAATTTATACTCTTATACCTTTATATACTCTTATCTATCTTTATACATTTACTCAGGCGTTTATATTTTTATAGTATACTCAATAAATGTGTGGTTTTAAGGTTTTTGAGTTGTGTTCAGATACAAGCACCTTCAAGGTCAAAATAATAAGTTCCCAGGCAGCAAAAAATGTGTCTCTGATTAAAAAGCTAAAACTTGAAAGGCCACTAACAGTTTCTCAGGATACTCCTGATGCCTCTTTGGGTCTGCTACCTATTAATCAAGATGGCCTTAGTTTTTAGTGCCGGGAAGCTCGCTCGAGAGCTTGCCTCCCTCATTCCAAGTTTGGTCGAGAGCTTGCCTCCTACAATTTCAGAGACAATAGTGGTATAAAATTTCACTATCCTTATTGCTCATTTAATATACTCGCACGCCATCTAGCAACAAACATTATACACATTTGAACATGTGATTCCTGTCCAAACCAATCAGATTCGTTTTCTGTGTTCATATAATATTGTTTAAACCAATCAGATGTGTTGTTTCATTCCAATAAATGGGCCTCCAGCCAGAGGCGTAGCATGATTCCCCCTGAGCCGATCTTAGAACCACGCGCTTCCGATGGAAGGGCTATCAAAAACCTAAATCTCCGACTGAAAGTGTGTTCTTTTCGTCATTCTACTACAATTTCAAGTTTTAACTTTGACAGTAACCTTTGTCTCTGGTAGCCAGCTGATGTTAGCGTTTGTTTTTTAGCTTAACAATGACTGTGCATATTTGTGAGTGAGTTACTTTTCATTTCAGTTACTCATCTTAAGCAGAGTTTAATTGTGCTGCATTAAAAAAAAAACTCTTTCACACAATCACACAATAGTGGTATGATTTAAGTTTTATTTTTTTAATTTTCTGGCAAAGTCTGTGATTAAGTGAGGAAAGGAAACCTTAGTCTCTGGTCGCTCGCTTGATGTGCTAGCGTTTGCTTGTTAGCCTAATAGTGGCTGTGTGTGTTTGAGTGAGATACTTCTTGTTTTAGGTAAATGAAAGAATAAAGTGTATTTGGGCAAAGCACAAAAACAGTACCAACCACGAATTAACAAAAGGGAACAACAAATAATCTGCACAGAACACATACAAGAAAAAAATAGTTGAACAATACAGTACTATCATAAACATGTGCCCAAAGGGAGTAGGCTTCGGAAGTGTTTAATTGTGCTCATAAAAAAGCTCAACTTGCACACAATATTGTTAATAGGTTTAAGACTAAGCATCAAGTTATACTTTTCTGGCAAAGTCTGAATGATTATTGTGTCCTTGTAAATTTCGCCATTATAATACTCATTCTATAAGTTCTTATTTCATTTGAAAACAGCTAACAATGACCAGCTTCACAATGAGAAACAGACGTTTTGCACGTTACAGCAAGCAGCTGTCATAACTCAGAGCATCCTCAACATGATCCTCATTGACATGAAAACATTTTAGCATTGATGAGCTAAGTTCTCAAAGAAGGAAAAGTGAGTGAGTTAGTGAGTAAAGGTGAAATGAGTTACCTTTTGCTTATTAAGGTTCAGAATCGTGTTACTGGGTTATTATATTTGCATTTATTTTTTGTTCAAAAAGCTCGCGTTTCATTAAACAACGAAAATACTTGTTTTTTGCACTTTTTAAAAGTCTATCTTATACATTTGCAGGTGCATACCATTGATTTGTATGTATTTTGTTTTATACTTAGCAAACACTGACTTTTTTTTTTACTATTGTAAAATATTTTGTTTTGTGCACCATTTTATCATTTTTCCACAAAATTTCAACATTTGAATAAAGAAGAGGAAGTTAATCGATTGATTCATCGATTAATCGAAAAAAAACAATCGTCAGGTTAATCGATTATTGTAGTTGGAGCCGTAATCTCAACACATACGTGCGTACACATAGACAAGTTTTTGCACACAGAGACAATTCAGAGTATAATTCAATACAGTTACAGTGGCATTGTCTCATGCGCAGCGTGCAAAATAATCCCACCAATTAAACTGTCCATACCATACATACTTGCATCTAAGCTTTGGACAGTATTTAACAAGGGAGGAGGAAATATTCTTTGAAGCCCATTGATAAAATGGATATGGGGTGTCTCGACTAAGTGTTCGTTTGTAGGCTCTCAAGGTTACACATTAGATATGAAAGCTTCATTGCTCTCACAGGGTAGAGTACACATTGTGTTTCTATGTGTTTAATTGTATGGCTATCAGTCATGATTACTGATTCGGGGCACCTGTGGCTGCCCCGTTGGCGCCAACAGCCACGGGACCTGATTGGCTGTTGGACTCTTTTTAAACTCCCTTCTTCCGAAAATATCCCATCAGACCGTCTGCGAATCTATGCTCTCAGCTAGGCAAACTTTTGTACTCTCCGACACTATCCTGCCCTGTTTCCTGCCTGATACCTGTTGCCGATCTCTTTTCTGGACTTGTTTCTGTTTTGCTCCTTTGCCTCAGCCATCTCGCTGCCAACGCCTACCCTCGCTCGACAAAGAAGTGCCGCTTCCGCGTTCCTGCTATCTGCTCCCCGTGACCGACGATCATCAGATCGTGGATGCAAGCACTGTTCTCTTTCTTGATAAAAACTGAGTAAATGAACGCAATTGGGTCCTGTCTCCGTTCCTGTTCCGTGACACAATCTTTATTAAACAGTTATAGGGAATCGGCTTCATTGTGAGTATGTGCGTTAATTTGTAACTAGTTACTTTAAGAGTAACACATTATTTTTGGTGTCAGTAATCCTTGGAATTACTTTTTAAATGAAGTAACTAGTAATGCATACCTGTCAACCTGTACGTTTTTGCCGTAGAAAGTACATTTATTATGCATTTTAAGACGTGTACGACGTACTAGAAAATCTGTACGGAAAAACGCAAATTTGTCAATTATGGGTACCATCCGGTACACACCGACTATCACTAAAGGGCAAATCAATCAAGTCAAACGAGTTGGCCGCGGCAGCCTCTATCTCTGTATCGTTTTTTTTTCGTTACAAACGAAGCGAGCGGTTTGATGCTACTGTGCGCATGCGTCTGTAGCCTCGGATTTCATGTCGTAGTTAAGTAGTGAAAGGAAGTCCGTGTCCTTTTAGAGAACCGGCTATTTCGGCTCAACTCATTAAAGAGAGCCGTTTCTCAAACGGCTCACTTGCTTTAATGCATTATATTACGAATTATTATGTTGTATAAAGAAGTTAAAAAAAAAGGTATAAAAGTATAAAATGATAAAATGAAAAAAACAGGTTTGTGGTTATCCCTTTAATCAGCATTTTACCAACAATATTGTAATGCAGAAAATGAATTAATAATTTGAATAAGAAAAAATATTCTTCTACTTAGTTATATTTGCATGTATTTTTTTCCTTCTACAGTGAACGTCCAAGCTACGTCATTTTTGAACTTTTTTATAATAATAAACCTCATTCATGTCGAGCAACTCAGTATCTCACACCAGAATGTTAATTAACAATATATATGATATAACAAAACACATGTACAATATACAGGGTTGGGTAACTGGAATACTATCAATTACTTTTGGATTACTCCAATACCAAATATGCTAATAAAAGACAAAATAAACTAAATATGAATAAAATTACTACATTTTGTGCAGGCTTGGGGAGTAACGGAATACATGGGACGGCAAAAATGATGTTGGCAAGCTGTTTGGATTTGTTTTCATTTTGTTTCTGTCGCATTTTATTTTAATTTTGCCGGGGATCAAAGAGATCAAAGCCAGGAGAGAAAGCTTACCACGTGTTGTGAGTCATAGTTTTATTCATATTTAGTTTCTTTTGTCTTTTATTAGCATATTTGGTATTGGAGTAATCCAAAAGAAATTGATAGTTAAAGTAACCCTACCCAACCCTGACAATATAACATGTTAAACTACATAAATAAACACGTTTTAAAAAAATATGGTGTAAGATTATTTTGTATTTTGTAAGGGAAAATACGACAGTTTTTAAGGGCATGGAGCCGTGGAGGTTGAAAGGTATGCAATCGCCCCACTCTTATGTTAAACGCAGCTTCTCCGAAGCCCCTTTGCTCTCTCTGGAGCAGGTCTATTTAAACCCACTGTTCTAATTCTGAAAGTCCTGATCGGGCTGAGTGATGCGCCTCTCTGGATCAGTCACTCCCGGTTATTCCCTACCGCGCGCGGACACTCGCTCGCGCATACATGACTCAATAGGACACATTCATCCTCACGCGAGCGCTTGCAGGTGTCGTCTTTCTCCAGTCAATGGTGACATTCATCCTCCCAACCAGACAAGCAAATGTAAAAATCTAGGAGATGTTCGCGGCAGTGCGCGTCTCGTTCAAACTTCTTGACAAAGACGCACAAGAGAAAGTGGTGAGGTGACTTACCTCGTAGGGTGCGTTTGCGTGTGCGCCAGCCTGGATTTGGCACATTGGATCAGGTTGAAGACAAATATCCACTTTGTGGCTTCCTTCCTGGCTATTGCTCAGCCTTTCCTCTCTTCATCCCGTCCTCGCCTCTCCTCCTTCTCACTCTCTAAACGCCCCATTGCTCCTCCCGCCCTCCTTTCTGCTCCCTCTCTCACTTCCTATCTCTCCTAGAGCAATCTCTCTCCCTGGTTTGTTAGATCTGACTCCCCCCACCCACATTCCAAAGGTTGTCAGTCTAAAATATCTAAAGAGCCATCTCATCTCATTAGCTGCACCGCTTATCCTCACTAGGGTCGCGGGGGTGCTGGAGCCCATCCCAGCAATCATCGGGCAGTGGGCAGGGGACACCCTGAACTGGTTGCCAGCCAATCGCAGGGCACACAGGGACAGACAACTCGCTCGCTCATTCACACCTAGGGACAATTTGGACCGGTCAATCCACCTGAAATGCATGTCTTTGGAATGTGGAAGGAAACAGGAGTGCCCGGAGGTAACCCACGCAAGCACGGGGAGAACATACAAACTCTGCACAGGAAGTCCAGTAGCTGGATTTGAACCCACACAGGAAGTTCCCAAGAACTTTAAGCTGTGCCGCACACGCGCTAATCACTGCGCCGCCGTGCTGCCCCTAAGGAGCCATATTGAACCAAAAAAAACCCCGAAAAAACAATCAGTGTTCTCGTTTGCCCGCATCCCTGAGTCCTAGACGCATTATTTTTGCTGGGGACGCATCGTGACAAATCAACGTGCGTCCCTGGGACGCAACTTTTTTGACACGAAATTGTCATTATCATTTTTTTAACAAAGATTTACCGCACTCCAAACTTTTCGTCAGGCAGGTTCGCCATTGTTGTTTTGGTCTCGCGGTTTGAGTTTTCATCTGCACGCCGATCTCCAGTTCGAGTTGTGTAGTGAAAGTCCGTTTCTTTTTAGAGATACGGCTTTTTCGGCTCAACTCATTAAAGAGAGCCGGCTCTCAAACGGCTCACTTACTTTGATGTATTATATTACGAATGATTATGTTGTATAAAGAAGTTAAGAAAAAAAGGAAGTATAAAAGGAAAAAATGAAAAAAGACAGGTTTGTGGTGATCCCTTTTAATCAGTATATTACCGACAATAATTTAATGCAGAAAATGAATTAATAATTGGAATAAGAAAATGAATTATTCTACTTAATTATATTTGCATGAATTTTTTCCTTCCACAGTGAACGTCCAAGCGACTTCATTGTCGAACTTTTTTTTATAATAAACCTCATTCACGTTGAGCAACTCAGGGTCATATTATTAGTACTCAATACTCCAACTCAATACAACATTTTATTGATATCTGTACATTCAAGGAAACTGTGCGGGTCAGATGTATCGACATTTCGTTCTGTATACACGTGTACTAGAATGACAATAAAGGAGGATGCAGCCGTCATTCAATCAGCCCAAATAAAAGATATTTTAGCAAAATTTCATGAAGTCTCGGAATTTGTGGAAAGAAATCACCATGGAAAGTGTTGAAAAGTCGGGCTATCGCTCATTATGATGACGTCTGCCCCTGACGGATTTTCAAAAGCCGGGAAAAGCAATTGGATCGGTTTTTCAATAAACGGGAGGCAAAAATGAAAATTAATAATTTTATTATTTCCTTTATTCTTTATTTTTTTTACACTGTGTGCCTGTCTTTTTATGTTCATTGTGCAGTAATCTAATTTTACCATGTATTTGATTTATGTAGTACTCTTTTAAAATTTATGAAAAAAATATTAAATACTACTGTTGCTGGGCATGGTACGGATAAGTGCATTTACATTCAAAATGCGTCCCTTCCTATGAAGTTTTCAGGTTACTCCCAGAAGGAATTAAATTCGTGAGTAGAAGTACTATTGTATCTATACTAGAGGTAAGATCTTAGTTCTGAGGCCAGCCTGCCATTCAGGGGCTCAGTCAGTCCAAAATACCCCTCCCCCCAGTGAGTCCTCACAAATAAAATGTGAAAATTTGGGTTTGCCTCGGGCTCGGTCCCTCCAATCAAGTTAATTTGTCAGGTTCGGGCTTTAATAGCCGAGGATCAGGTCGGGTCAGGCTGGATTTTTTTGGGCCCAATCCAACCTCTGATCAATTTTCTTTAAAAAACATCAAGAATCTCCTTGTCATGTTTTTCCTCCTACAGAAATCTCATCATTTTTCATTAGCAAACATTTTGGAAAAAGTGCCAGGGAGCCACTGGATATCACAAAAGAAGAGCATGCAGCTCCAGAGCCACTTGTTGGGGATCCCCTCTCCCTTATTCCTTTCAGAAAATTTGTAACCTAAACATCGTTACAATATGGTGCGTTAAACAAGTTATTAAAAAGACTTGATGACTTTTACCGCCATCTAATCCGTACATTTGCCCCCGTCAGGATAGACTAAAGAACCCTAATCATGCAATCAAAGTGGGGTTGGAATGTTCATATGGCCCTACCTAAGTACAAATCAATACAGCAAAAAAAACAAAGTATATGAATTTCTCCCTTGATGATATTCTCCCTACCTTATATACTCACATCCAAACTTTATTTTCACCTATGAAACAAAATACTGAAATGAGAGGGTCAGTGTAAAGGCACACGTTTGGTTGTGTGTCACCATAGAATAGAAGGCAGCGCACGGAGGGAGCATGGCTTGTACAGGAAAAGCAAAAACCATCTGGAAATCGATGGAAACATAAGCACAGAATTTACAGTTAACGGGTTCTGAATTTTGATCTTTTTATTCGTAAAATTATTTTTGCAATATACGATGCCTGTGAGACAGACAGTACTCAGCAAAAGAGGAGGCAATCTAAGAGTGGCTTGAAGCCCATAGACAAAATGGAAATGGAGCGTCTCAGCTAAGAGTTTGTTTGCCAGCTTTTATGTTTACACAAGAATTATGAAGGCTGCAATGCTTCCACAGGTTGGTGTACAGTAATCTCTAAGTGCATCAAGGTTTACTTAGCTACTTGGCGGATTCCCATCGTGCAGTCCCATAGTGTTCTCCAATCTGATTATCAAAACAGAAGAATATGCTTTCTATTAACAACAGATTTGGACCTATCCACCCGCTAAACTTACCTTGGAACCACAAGCGGGTCTTTGGCCCCCCCTTGCGCCTCACTCGTGCTTTTCCCGACGGGAGAGTTTGTTCAGACCAGCGCTTCCGAGCATGTTCCTGACCAATGCCAGATCCATTGTCCACATAATTAGTGAATTTTAGCTCCAGATCGCCCCCAACAGCTTTATCCGAAATTGGGGTATTTTTGTCATCACGGAGTCTTGGCTTCCCCAACGCCGCAGTTCAACTAGCAGGATGCACGCTACACCGGCACGACCGACACGGAGACTCTGGTAAAAACAGGGGTGGGGGACTATGCGCTGCAATAAGAACAATCATTGACACACACTGCTCACTCAATATAGAGTTTCTAGCAGTATCGTGTAGACCCTTCTATCCACCGAGAGAGCTAACTGTGGTCATTGTGATTGCTGTTTACGTTCCACCGCATGCTAACATTAGCGTAGCACTAAATCTCCTGCTCGCTGCTATCAATAAACAGCAGCTTGCGCAACCCGACGGAGCTTTTATCGTCGTCTGCGACTTTAATCAGGTATGCTTAAGGACTTTACTTCCCAAATTCATTCAATACGTGGACTGAGCAACCAGGGGGGAAAAACACTGGACTGTGTGTACAGTAACATCAAACATGCTTACAGAGCTTCCCCCCTGCCCCCACCTAGTTGGATCCGGCCATCTCTGTCTGTCCCTCACCCCCACCTCATACACCCCCTCCGGAGAAAAACATAGCATGCAGCAAAGACAATACAAACATCTTCTTTGTTCCTTTATCTTCTTTGTTTTCTTTTATCCTCACTGTAAAATGGAGTGCCACGTCCAATTTCATTGTCACAATATGTTCAACCCATTTTGTAACAATGACAATAAAGGTATATTCTATTCTATTCTATTCTATTCTACTTTCTGTAAGTGTTTCATTTCTCTGTCACAGACCAGGAACGGAGACGGGACCCAATAGCGCTCGTTTTCTCAGTTTTTATTGATAAAAGAGGGAGAGCAGGGCTTGCTTCCACGATCCGATGGCTGACGGACAAGGTGAGCGGGTGGTGCAGAAGAGGCACTTCCATGTCTAGCGAGGAGGATCGGAGACAGGCGGGAATAGCAAGTTGTTGGCCGGGACTGGAGATGCAGGCAGAACGGGGCGTAGTCAGGTCCGGAAACAGGTTGGCAACAAAGATCAGGCAGAAAAAAACAGCAGGAACAGAGTCAGACGAAAAGGCTTGCTGAGCTGAAGGCAAAAGTTCGCATAACGATCTGACGGCTTCCAAGAGGAAGCCGGGGGTTTAAAAAGAGAGCGTCCACCAATCAGCTGTCCGGGCTGTTGGGGCCAATCAAGCCGCCGCAGCTGCGCTCAACCGGCAGTCATGAAATTCTGCAAGACAGAACCAGAAGGCATATGCAGTTTACTTTATTGTCTACAACATTATTTTCAAAAAATATTACTTGACAGTACATAAGTTATTTGCGAAAATATAGGTTTATAAAATTCAGTACTTTTATTTGTTAAACAAATATTTGAGCCTGTAACTTGGGTTTATCATTGAGTAACAAACAAATAAATAAGATTTTTTTTTAGTCCCCTATTTTTCACTATTGTGGGACCTTTTTGGAACGCAGTTTCTATTGTTTCTTTTATCATGTGGTTATTTTTAAGCAGTTTTTGGTGGTAATTTGTAACTAGATAGTTACTGTCAGAGTAACGCGCTACTATTAGGTAGCAGTAATCCAGGAGGTTAATACTTTTGAAATAACTGGTGACGCTAACCTTTTGGTTCAGACCCACCAGTTGAGAACTACTGCTTTAAGAGACTCCCTGACAGCTCCATTTACCTGCAATCTAGTGTATACTTAGACAGAGATCAGTGGTAATACAGTCAGGCTGGTTGTGAAAGCTTTGGCATTGAGGCTCATGTTTGGCGAGGAGCCCGGTGGCTTGGCTCATTAACCTCCCTTGAGCAGAACGTAGAATGGACCAGCCCTATGGCTCTCTTTCTATTTGTTGCAACACCTCAGCCTCTTAGCCTCATCGGCCAATCCCGGCCTGGTAGGGAAAAGGGCAAAAAGCGTCCCTGCACGCGAGAAGGCACTGAAAGTTGCAGCAGATTGAGAGCTGTCCAAAACGTTAAGGATTTATCACATTGAAGATAGAGGAAGCTCACATTTTCTGCAAGTAGGGCAGGTGATCCAGGGAATTTTAGTATCAATCCGATCCAAGTAAATACACGGTAGTATGGATTGATACAGATCTGATGCTTTTTGCTTGATTATGTCAAAATCATTGAATAATTTAACCCTCCCCCTTGAGTTAGTTTGTATTTACGATAGACACCGCAGATTTTAGGCACAAAAATTGTTTATTGTTTTATTAAATCACTACATTTCAAACTTTAACAGAATAAAATAATAGATAGGAATATATATCACAACTTTTTCAGAACAAATGCTAAGAAAGCTAGTTAAAAAAGCAGAAATGTGACAAAAATACACAATATTTTTAAAATAAAGCCAGAAAGTGCAAATAGTGTAAACCAGTGGTTCTCAACTGGTTGGACTTCAAGACCCACCATTCAACCCCGATGATAAGTTGCGACCCGAATTAAGTAACGAAAAATCAAATTATCAAATTTATCGAATGGAAGGATTATGTATTATAAACCAATGATGGTAGAATACATTTTCCCTTAATTTCCCACTACCTTTTTTAGGACCCACTGTCATGGGCAGATAATGGATAATGGAAATAAAACACACAAAATAACTATAAAATGAGAAGTGGTCCCTCTCCAACTCAATTGGGACGGCCCTGATTGACAAGACACGGAGAAGTGATCAAGCTTGGCGTTGTTGCCATCTACTGTGTAAATGCTCCTCAGCTTTTTCCTTCTTAGCACTATTTGCCAGGGCAACAGCCCGCGACCCACATGAAAACAAGTCTGCTGCCCACTTTAGGGTCTCGACCGCCCTAGCCAACACTTGTGTAAACCGTAGAATCTAAAACCCTTTAAAAATAAAAGTCTCCTACTACAACTGTTACAGGGCAAAAGTCAAGAGTTACCCCCCAAAAACGGCAATGTAATAAACAAGCCTTTTCAGCTCTGTTGCCATCGTGACCAGGCATTTACAGGTGTTTGTTCAGGAACCGTAACAGGTTCACATTTTTTGTTGCAGCTTGCTGTTCTCTGTAGGTTTAACTTTTTCATGTTTTTAGGTAAAATTGCCACAGGAGCGGACCGTCTCACCACACAAATTTCACTTGGCATTGTCCTTTTTTTGTTGTTAAGCAAAAAAGTCAACACTGTGCTGTGCTTCCCATTTGCCTGTCATTTTTAGCTCGTGGTAGGAGTGGGCGTATACATTTGGCCCTCTCTTCTGCCTTTAAGGCACGATGCAGCAGCCTGCCAGGTAGTGAAAGGTAACAAAAATGTTCCTAGTGTTAGGGTCTGATACGCCTTCTACCATCAGGGGGCCTCAACCAGGGTTTGAACTGGGCACAGTTGTGTCCAATCAGCATAAGCCAGTGCTTAATTATCTTAAACCCTTTAACAGGGTCATTTTAATTTATTCTGCCATTGTCATCCTAGTTTTCATTACATTTTAGCCACCACGCCAAGTAGGGTTGTGCTTGTTTCAGTGTTTTTTTTTGTTACTTCCATTTTCTACATTTCCAGTTTTGGTCTTCGCTTCTGATTTGGACCTTGCCAGGTTTGGTTTTGTTTGGACATTTCAGTTTTTTTGTGGACCTTTGTTTGTCACTTTTTATCTCCCTTTGTTGTTAAATACCATTCCACTTTTTAAGCACATCTGTGTCCAGTTCCTGCTTTCCCCGCATGGGTCCAACACCCTCCAAAAACTTTCTACCTGTCACACAAACAGGCTAAACTTAGAGAGTGGCCGAGGGTGCTGGGTGAGAAAGAGAAGGAATGTGCTATCTACATATGTCACGTGACCGGACCAGATCGGAGGCAGGAGGCAGGAAGGATGAACTCAATCGCGTAACGACCAGTTACTTTTATTTAGCAAATTAAAAGTTGTCCAACTTTCAGGGACAAAACAAAAAAAAAACAAGCTTACAGGCAAACAGGAACTCAGACTAGGAATACTCACAAAACAGGCTTTTACTCAGAACGGGCAAACACAGGTTTCCTCACGTCAAACAGAACAGATTAATGCAGAACAGAAAACGCAATGCAATGAACCCGCAATCGGCAATCCCCAAAACCCCCTTAAGAAGCACACAGGCAAATTAGAGAATCTGCTACAGCCGGTGCCAAGGGGGCGGGGCCAGCCGGTCGCCACGGCGACCATGCTGGACATGACAACATATATGACTGGGGCTTAGAGAACATTGGTGGAGAGGTGATGTATCGATCTCAGGAAGATAGTATAAATCCTATACAAGTACTTGGTTAATACCGATCATATCGATATTTGGATTAATATGCCTACCCCCAGCTTCATTGTGGCATCATGTGCTTTTTCTCTGTAACAGAGATGATATATTCAGCTAGAAGCCTGGAAGCGTTTTTTCATCAATCTCCTCCCCATTTTACACCCAAGGTTTATTTTAACAGAGCATAACACAACAAATCATCACAATTTCAAAGGATATGTTGTAATATAATAATATAATGAATAATTATGCTCCAGTGTAATATTTAAATGGTTACATCATAACAAGCCAATGCCTATGACATTCGTCTATAATGCTGCAAGGGAGTAAACAGTCCACGTCAGGTCACGTTATGGTAGTAGTTCACAGGCCCATTACTAGATAGATAGATAGATAGATAGATAGATAGATAGATAGATAGATAGATAGATAGATAGATAGATAGATAGATAGATACTTTATTCATGAAATTCACACTTCCAGCAGTATCATTGTGTTGAAAAATGAAATAATAAAGATATAGAATACAAAAATATCCAATGTAACAGAAATAGTGTGTCTTGGTCACTTTGAGTCTCGGTTGTTTGTATTCTTCCACGTGCTTTGTCGCATTGGTTTTCAGTTGCACCACACAGTGCAGCGGCATCTAGGGGACCAATAATACAAATCTCAAATTACAGACAATGTTGATGTAAAATATTGAATTTCTTATACAAGAAAGCCAGTTAAAATATAGTAAAAGAAGAAAAATATTTTCTGGACAGGACTAATCAGGCAGTGGAATTACCGTAAATTCCAGACTATAACCTGCTACTTTTTTCCCAAACGTTCAACCCTGGGGCTTATTCAGTGATGCGGCCAATTTATGTAATTTTTCTTCCAGCGGCGCTCGAGTACAAAAGGTAAGATTTAGACCGGTGGAATATATGCGCCGAGGAAGACTGCAACTTCTTGGCTTGTGCATAAATTAAATTAGCGTAAACATACCCTCATCATACAAAATGCAAAAAGAAAGGCACATGACGCAGCTTTCAAGCTAAAAACAATCGAGCAGTCAGATAAAGAAGGAGCGAGCGTGTTCCTAGCGTGTTTTGGAATAAGGGAGCGTGGGATGACGTCTATATGACAAAGTTTCTTTCCGACACTGAGGAAGACGACTTTGATGGCTTCAGTTCTAAGGAGGAAGATGAGGACGGTTTACCGTGATTTTTACAAGTACAGTATGTTTTTTTAACAGACCCGTTTACTGTATAGCGAGCGTGTTGCTAGCGTGTTGCTACCATTAGCTGCCCTGTCACAGGCACCGTTTGGGATGAAAGTTATATTATTATTATTAATGCTTTGAAAACTCTCTCGGTGTACCATCTTTCTTTGTAAATGTGTGTAACCATGTATAATATGTATTTGCAACTGTATATTTTTGTAATGTATTTATTTCAGACACTTATTCTGATATGTTTTGCACGGGCGAATAAAAAAGAAGGGGCGAAGCAAACGGGGGGTGACGGGAAGTGGGGACCGGTAAAGGTGAGTGTTTGTGGATTCTGCGGACAATAGTGGATATATATTTTTCCCACCCTTACCTTTGGAAATATACACTTTTTTCCTTGGATTAATTTCAACGGGACACGGACTCTGCCGGTCTGCATCAAACCTTAAGTACCGGTATCATTTTCCGTTTATTTTGCTAGCGGTTATTTTTGGACTGTGTACTTTTATGAAGGACATTCAGTTTCAATCGCGGGACTTAAAGTCGGGTTTGGGTTAATTTTGTGTTTGTGTTACATTTTTTTAATGTGAGCGCATGCGGCTTATATACAGGTGCGGCTTGTGTACGTACAAAATCTGTTTTCCTCTTAAAATGTGGTGGGTGCGGCTTATAATCAGGTGCACTCTATAGTCCGGAATTTACGGTATGTACATTTTAACTGTGTGTTTACTGAAACCAACTGTCGGATGGCCAAGTCATGCTTTAAAAAAAGGAAAAATCCCATCATCTTGAAACAAGGATAGCAATATCATTGCCATGGTGACCAAAGATCTGCTTTACTGGCTGTAATATTGGCGGATTACTCAGGTCACTTCTCATGTTATAACACAATGTGGTTAAAGAAAACTTATATTTGATAAAAAAGAATTAAACTTTTATTCCTGTTGAGTTGAAATAAAAAGTTCTAAGATACTTAGATATTAGAAAGCAACACATCATTTTGAGGATTCACATCCAAAAAAATAACCTAATTGGGTTCTTTCAGGGAGTGACCCTTTTTCAAAAATGCAGTGGTGGACCTTGTATTTCACACCTAGGCCTTTAGTGATGGTCTTTAGTGAACGAACTGGCTATTGGAAGTCAACTACAGGATCGGGCTCCGCATTAATCAACAGCCAGTTCCCTTGTGATTTGTCATGCATGTTTTTTTTCTCATGTTTTTTACTTTCAACCTTTTTTTTTCAAGTTTAGATTTTTTTTGTATTTTATCTCTCTTTTGTACAACTGTAAAAAAACAACTTATGTTTCCTATGTATTTCGGGGATAGTGTGTATGTGTTATTCTGAAATGTTAATATTCTTATTTAAAATTTTGTTGTATGTTTTCCATACATTCTAAATTGCTATACATTCAATTTTTTAATATAAAAAAGTTCAACGTTTAAATAAGTTTCAATGGAATGACAAAGTAAATGATAGCATGATTTAGTAGAATAATAGATAAAGACGCTGCCCTACTTACGAAGTTGAATTTGTTCGTAAGTGGCTTCAGTGCTATACTTTGTATGTTTAAAGTTTATATAAGTATGTTTAAGGCTTGTATAAGTAACTTGTACTGTGTTCTACTAAAAATAAATTTAAAAAAAATAATAATATGCTCTATATAGATAAATAAAGTTGAGTTTAACTCACTTTTGGAAGATGCGCTTCAAGAGGTCCTCCTCGTGGTAAACTTTGACCGAAGAAAAGCGTTCCGACCATTTTCTCAACCGCATCAAGCTTTCTTATTCCACTTTCATTTCAAAACTCTTTACACCAACCATATTGAAGAGATGCACGAGATATTAAACAATAAAAATGTCAAAGTTCTTGGCGCACTGGAGATAGTATAGACATAGACAATATAGAATGTTCACACACGAACTAGGAAGAGAAAGCGGATATTTTCACTTACGGGTGGATGCTGGGTGACCTCTCACAGCGCCACACGCCGGTAACAGCGCAAAGAAGCAATACAGTAATGTCCTGTAGTCGTAAAAAGGTGCACACCAT
Organism: Urocampus carinirostris; assembly: GCF_059441175.1. Lineage (NCBI taxonomy): Eukaryota > Metazoa > Chordata > Actinopteri > Syngnathiformes > Syngnathidae > Urocampus > Urocampus carinirostris. The sequence goes on along the minus strand of NC_142351.1, from coordinate 15,267,248 downwards.
ACAAAATCTAACTTAAAACTGAGTCCAAGCATTTTTCGACATCCCGAAACCCTTTCATGGAAGTCGAATGGTCGTAAGTAGGGGAGCATCTGGATGAGAAGGTCTTGATGTCGCCAACTCAAAATATGATTGGTTGAATAAAAAAAACCTTGATCCACACCTAATTTATGCCTCAGGGCCTGCAGGACTGAATGTGAAGGCCTCCAGACATAGTACTGACCCTAGCAAAAGGTAATGGCTAAAATATGATTGATTATATGCTTAAATGTGAAAGCAGACATCTAGAAGCTGCACGACCGGGAGGAAAGCAATTAAGGAAGCTGACAAACATTTTTGAATTATTTAATAAGTATTGATAATCCCGGAAGGGGGATACCACTTGTGAGGTTCCTTCTCAAGGTTTCTCTTTTTCCTCACGCTGAGGTTTTGAGTTGTTCCTTGCCCGCTGTTGGTTTAAGATCAGGTAATTGTGTCATTGTAATCCTGTGCAGTCCTTTGAGACATTTTTGTGATTAAGGGCTATATAAATACCTTTGACTTGACTTGACTTGATAAACAAAACATAGTTAACATCACATGATTAAGATATTTTGAAGCCAGCAGAGAAGGCATTGCAGGCCCTGATGGCCCGCCACTACAAGCACCAGGCACATGTAAATATGACTATTTTCCCAGGCATGGTCTTGTGAATGTTTCCACTTTAGCGATTTGGAAAGCAGGAAGGAGATTGTGATCAAATGTGAGAGTGGGAAGGTGTGACTACAACATTCATCCAGCCATCACATGGCGTGCTGTTTTGTATGAGTTCACATGCGCTTTTGTGATGATTAGGCGCCTCGTTGGACAAACCTCTTGGTATCGCTTCCTCTCTTCTTCTTTTTCTACCACTTTCACTTCTGCAATCACACGCAGACGCCCAATTATGAGAGAAGACGAACATACTATAGCAAAAACCTCCATGTACGTCATCCTCAGCCACAATAATTAAATAAAATATGAATTATTATTGTTATAAATCAGGGGTTGGGAATGGCTCTTATCATGAGTACTACGGGTGTGTTATTCGATCCAAATAGCAAATATTCACCGCACTAAGCAAGTACCGTATATTCCGCACTATAAGGCGCACCTAAAAGCCTACAATTTTTACAAGAGCTGACCATGAGCCTTATAATACGGTTCGCATCTCATTATCTGCACCGCTTATCCTCAGTAGGGTCGCGGGGGTGCTGGAGCCCATCCCAGCAATCATTGGGCAGTGGGCAGGGGACACCCTGAACTGGTTGGCAGCCAATCGCAGGGCACACAGGGACATGGGACTCGCTCGCTCATTCACACCTAGGGACAATTTGGACCGGCCAATCCACCTGAAATGCATGTCTTTGGAAAGTGGGAGGAAACCGGAGTGCCCGGAAAAAACCCACGCAAGCACGGGGAGAACATAAAAACTCCGCACAGGAAGTCTGGTAGCTGGATTTGAACCCACACAGGAGGTTCCCAAGACCTTAGAACTGTGCCGCACACACGCTAGTCACTGCGCCACCGTGCTGCCCCAGTTCGCCTCATATATGGATAAATACTGAGCTGCCACAGGTCTCGCAACTACGGTACACCGCCGACGACTAAAGTTCCCCCCTGTAGAAGAAATAGTGCGCTTTGCATGCTGGGATATGTATTCCTAACCAATGTGTCATTTGAATCGGTCACTACTTATTCTGAAGTAAAGGAGGCGGGTCCATTCACATGCTTATGTAGGCTAAAGCGGGTTGAAATAAAGCCTGCAATTGGCTGAAAAAGATCTGAATCACACGTTAGATTGGTCGACGGCCTAGAGAAAATACTTTTATGAGTCTGTTTATTTGGAAATGGGACTTATGGGGCTAAACAGACAGCTAGTAACAAGCAACATCCATTGATGCAGAGATGCCTTTTGGCAGATTTTTTAGAATTTGTCTGCATTATTGTGTGTTTTTACAGTAATGCCTTGCAGTGTGATTTTTTTACCGTACATTTGCGAACTGAATAGAAACCACACTGACACCATTGACAACAGAGCTTTAAAATCTTTGGCTATGCTAAATCCGCATTGTCAATTCAAGTCAGGTCACGTTTATTTGTATAGTC